>NC_069728.1:1906235-2031235 GCF_027358585.1 Pangasianodon hypophthalmus | reverse complement strand
TCTGTCTGCTAATTTACAGAGAAATGCATCCAATCTAATCTGGAACAGGAAAAAGTCTTCAACTGTCCAGTCTGGGTGAGTCTGTGCCCATGATAGCCGCAGATTCTTGGCTGACAGGAGTGGAACCTGATGTGGTCTTCTGCTGTTGTAGCTCATCCACCTCAAGATTCAATGTTTTGTGCATGCCGAGATGCTTTTCTGCTCACCACAGCTGTAAAGAGTGATTATGAGTTGCTATATCCTTCCTGGCAGCCCAAACCAATCTGGCCATTTTCCTCTGACTTTTATCAACAGGAGAGGTTGATAAGGGGGTTACAGTAGCAGAGGCCACTGCCATTAGGTTCACTAACACTGGACTGTTTGTGTCGGTGTTTACTGTAACAAACATTAACACTTCTCTCAGAGTGAACACTTCCCTGCGCTCAAACTGCAACCAGCGCGCGCGCATCAACCTGCCGCCTGCTCAGACCACCGAGGCGTGAACCATTCTTGTCATCTGAGGGTAAACACATACATTCACATTTACAAAACTTCTTAAATATACATGTAAGGAAACTAGCTATAAGGTCATTATTTATTCAGATGATTTTTGTGTGGGGAGAATTAACACAAAAATAGATGTTATATTCAAAATTTAACCGATTGTAGTATTTAAATCTACCACCCCCGTAACACAGAAGGACTTGGTCTCGTCTTGTCCGAGGGCGAATAGCAAATGGCTCCTTCGTGGTAAAGTAGTGCACTACATAGGACACTAATCTATGACGTTATTTCCTGTCTGTAGCGCTAATGAAAGGTAGCATGTAGAGATTTGGGATTGAGCCGATGTTCACGGATAGCAAACAGGAAGTGCACCGTGTTTTGGAGAGTGTTTTTGATTCAGTCGGTGAAAGCAGTAATATTTTGATGATTCGCCTGAAGTCGCTGTAAAGGAAGCGCTGTGCAGAAAAGTGCTAGTTATGCGCTAACCCGTTTTATTAGCCGATTAGCTGATTAGCATTGAGGTGTGGAGGTGATCCGGCCATACAGGTAGGTAGCAAAGCTAGCTAGGCTAATCAGCTATGCTAACCCAGTCAGATGTGTTGTATCACACACACACACACACACACACACACACACACTCCTACACTCCTACACACTCCTACACACACACACACACTCTCCTACACACGCACTAACACACTCCTACACACACACTAACACACTCCTACACACACACACACACTACCACTAACACACTCCTACACACACACACTAACACACTCCTACACACACACACACACACACACACACTAACACACTCCTACACACTCACACACTCCTACACACTCACACACTCCTACACACACACTAACACTCACACTAACACACTCACACACACTCACTCACACTAACACACTCCTACACACACTCCTACACACACTCACACTAACACACTCCTACACACTCACTCACACTAACACACTCCTACACACACTCACACACACTCACTCACACTAACACACTCCTGCACATGATGTGACGTTTGCAGTTTATTAATCACTTTTGGCTTCCCAGAATTCAGCCTCATCTGATGGGTTTTCCCAGACCACTGCTCATATGTGTTGATTATTTATATGCACTTCATATGTTAATAAAAAATTCCCTTCTCTTTATCATTTAGATGCTTTTGGGCCTGAAAGTGGAAAAAAAAATCCATTGCTTTGCTGTACACAGTAAACACACTCAGTTTGGTGGTGTACAGAGATGACTTGAGATTTCAGGAGATATTTGTTCAAACTGAAGAGAGATCATTTCTGCTCAACTCTGACGTGCCGGTCTGAACACGGCCCACGGCTCGCTGCGTTACTGTAGTCTCTTTAGTTTCTATAGTAAGGATGCAGGCGGAACTTTTACACTGAGATGAGGTTTCCCTACGTAAAATAAATAAATAAATAAATAAAATAGAGGCGTGTTTTGATTGTCCTATGTCAGGTGATTAAAAGTAGCTCTTAAACATTGGATTGTGGATTTTCTCCTTTAAATACACAAGTATAATGAAAATGTTAGTGAAGTTCAGTGTGCCAGCCCTGCCGTGGGTTAATGAACTGCGGAGGGTGGCATGTGCCATGTTCTCTACACTAAGCTGAGGTCCTCTCCTGCCTCGACCTGCTTCATGCCTCTTTTCTTGTTGCAAATCTCGAATGTCGAGAAGCTCCCTGCCTCTAATGAATCTGATTCGAGTAAGATTGCTTGTCATTGTTGTTGTTTTTATTGTTGTTGTTACTGAGATCATCTTTCCTGCTTATATCTGATAATCAGATTTGAGCTGCTTGTCTCAACATAGTGTCTGTGTTTAACATTAGATTCCAGTTTTGTTTGATTCAAATCATCAGTTGTTTTGCCGCACTACAGATGACAGTGATGTGTGCCTGCACGTTAAAGTGCTGCTTGATCAACACTGATGCTTTTCTGTCGTGCCAGTGTGTTTGGCTGATCTCACAGCGTCAGCATGGGAGCAGAGAGCAGCGGGCTGAGGGGCTGTGTGCTTGAAGAGCCGTCCGTGACGCTCCCTTCAGGCCTCACCATGTACTCCGCTGTGCTGCAGGATGGAAAACCAGCCTCTGTCTTCGTCTACAAGCAGGGCAATGAAGACAAAGTGAACAAAGCTGCCAAGGTACAGTGGTAAAGATACTGAAGAAACGATTTGGGAGAAAAGCTCACTTTGATCAGACAGGACGTTTTTGCTGTCCAAACCATTCTTCTTTAGTTTCGCATTTGGAGCTACAATTAACAAAAGCTTGTAACCAACAGTTTCATCATTTCATCATACGCACTCATCTCAAACCATGCTGAGTTAATTAATCTCTCTCTGTCATGTGGTTAATGGTGTTAATTAGCCAAACAGTGTTGTCTGGGGCAAGGCTATTTTAGCATGTATTTTGCACAATGCTAGCTTTAGGTTAAAGCTACAGCCGCCGTTATTTAGTGACTGCATTTGATGTAAGTGGAAAGTTTGTGTAAATTTAATTTCCACCTGAACCACTCCTATAAGAACATCTGTGCAAACAGTACATATGTTGAAAGAAAGCTCTTGTATTCAGGAGCTGAGAGTGTCTTGTGCAGGGCTGGAAATAAACCGCAGTGGCTACTTGTTTTCCGATATTAGTAGCCACACAGCTCCAGTTTTAAATCTGTTTCTGTCAAAGGAATAAATGAGCACCGAGCACTTTATTAGGAACACCTGTACACCTACTCATTCTTGCAATTATCTAATCAGCCAATCATGTGGCAGCAGAGCACATAAAATCATGCAGATACAGGCCATGAGCTTCGGGTAATGTTCACATCAACCATCAGAATGGGGAAGAATGTGATCGCAGTGATTTTGACCATGACGTGCTTGTTGCTGTTGCCAGATGGGCTGGTCTGGGATTTTCACGCCCAATAAGAGTTTGTGCCAACAGCATGAATCCATGAACCCAACCTGCCTTGTGTCCACGGTCCAGGCTGGTGGAGGTGGTGTAATGCTGTGGGGAATGTTTTATTGGCACACTTTTGGCCCGTTAATACCAATCAATCATCTCTTGAATGCCACAGCCTCTTTGAGTTTTGTTGCTGAAGAATTGAGGCTGTTTTGAGAGCAAAGGGAGGCCCTAACCAGTATTAGTATAGTGTTCCTAATAAAGTGCTCAGTGAGTGTACTTTAGCGATGACGTTGTCTACAGTACAAAAACCTGTGCTCTGTTCCTGTTTAGCACCTGAAAACTCTGAGACACCCGAGTTTGCTGCGCTTCCTGTCGTGCTCCGTGCAGGATGGAGGCATACACTTGGTGACGGAGAGGGTGCAGCCTCTGGAGCTGCTGCTGGAGAATCTCACACCTGAGGAGATCTGCGCTGGTATCTATGATCTGCTGCAGGCCCTTGTGTTCCTCCATGACAGGGTAAGAGCAGTTACAGTGCTTTACATCTGAATAATCTGATTTCTTTGAGAGTGCCTATACGGGGTGGACAAAGCACTAGCCCGGCGCACGGGTCAAGCAGATCGTGTGTCCAGACTGTTAGTTTTTTATTCCTAGTTGCCCAGAAGACACAGGTTTAACAACCAGAACTTTTTTTAAACTTTTTTTAAACCCTACTCCTTATTGACTTTCACAAAACGAACTTTTTCATTTCATCATGCCGACTGAACCCCAGACCTCCTCACCAACATCAGTGTCTGATCTCACTAAAGCTCTTGTAGCTGAATGATCACAAATCCCCACAGCCACGCTCCAACATCTAGTGGAAAGCTTTCCTATGAAGAGCTGCAGAAAGGTGAATTACAGAAAAGGTGGGACAGTAATGTGAAATGCTAATAAAAACAGAAAGCAGTGATGATTGAGCTGTATTAAATTGAAAACAGTACAAAAACATGATATTTGATGTTTTATCTTAGTTGGGACAGGAACATGTTTATTACTGTGTTACATCACCACCTTTCCTTTTAGCAGCACTTAATAATCATCTGAGGACTGAAGACACCATTTTTCAGTGGACATTTTTGCCATTCTTTTTTTTCAGCTGCGCAGCTGTACTGGGCCTTCATTGTGGTATTTTGTGCTTCATAATGCATGACAGACGCAATGCATGGCCTTTAAACTTTACGCTGGTAACAATCTGCATGGTCCTTTTCTTCTTTGGCCCAGACAACACAACATCCATTACTTCCATAAAGAATCTGACAGGTTGACTCATCAGACCACAGTACACATTTCCACTGTACATTAGTCCATTTCAGATCAGCTCGAGCCCAGACCGTGGCATTTCTGGATGTTGTTGACATATTGTTCCACTGTGTATAGTTCAGTCCTAACCTGCTTTTGTGGATGCAGTGATGAACTGTGTTTATTAACTATGGTTTGTGGAAGTGTTCTCAAGCCCATGTGGTGATATCCATCACAAACGCATGCCGTTGTCTAACGCAGTGCCGTCTGAGGGATTGAATGTCAGGGGAATTCAGTTGTTTTTTTATTTTTTTGATGATGATTTACACTGTTAAAATACCTAAAATACCTAAAACCTTTGCAAACGTTCGTTGAGGAACATTGTTCTTAAACTATTAGATTATTTGCTGATGCGTTTTTAGTAAAGTAGTCCACCTGGATCCATCTTTGCTCAAAAAGGACTAGGCATTTCTTGGATGCTCCTTTTATACCTAACATGATTGCATTACCTGCTTAACATGTTTTTTTAAACACTTCACAATGTTCACAACAAGTTGCCCCTGTTTGTACTTTTTTAGAATGCGTTGCAAGCATCAATTTCAAAGGTCAAACATATAGATTGTCTTTGTCCTGTTTGCATTTAAATACAGGTAGAGTGGATTTACAAAGCACTGCTTTCTGTTTTATTTTTAGTTCAAGTACAAGTACTGTCCCCACAGTTTTGTAATTGTAGCTTGTACTATGAACACGGCTCACTGGTTGTAATAATATTATGTTTGAGGAACATAAATTAAGTTTGCAATCTGATTGGCTCTCTGGACCTCTGTGAAAACCATGTACTGGGTTTTGGATGAAACTGTAAAACTGTAGAGAACACAGTCTTTAAAAATTATTGAAGTTACAAGTTAATTATTGAAGATTGTGTTTTCCAACAGACTACAGGAAAAAGTGCCCCGAGAGTCAAACTGGTCATGTGTATTAAAGACCGGTACCACACTCTCTAGAGGATGCTAGAAATCTGGCTCGTGAAACTAGAGTTAGAGCTTGTTAATTATGGAACTTTTGTCTAAAGCTGGAAGCTAGAAGCCATGGTCCAGTTAAGCACTGTGCTTCAGGGCACAACAGTTGTACTCGGGCAGTCCAGGAACTTAAACTCACAGCCACTTCAGGTTATAGTTTGTAGTGATATTTCTCACCTGCCTGTGTGTCCTCAGGGAAAATCAAGCCACAACAATGTGTGCATGTCCTCTGTATTCGTTAGTGATGACGGACACTGGAAACTTGGCGGGATGGAAACGGTTTGCAAATTTTCTGAAGCAACACCAGAGGTAAGACACGACAAAATGAGCCTACATCGCCTTGCTCACATCTCTGAGACAGGAGCATTATAGCCACAGCATCATGTGAGCCTTCTAAAATAATCCTATAGGCATAATTTATTATATGATGTGCTGGAGAATGTTGCAGCTTGAGATCTTTTTGTGTTGTACCAGTTTCTCACCAGTGTTCAGACAGTAAGAGAGAGCAGCGCTGTGCCTCCTGAGGAGAAGGTGAGGCACTCTCATTTGACGTTATATGATTTCCATTACCTCAAAAGCCATTACAGTTCAGTGACTCAGTCACACGAAAACATGGTGTTTTTTTTCTATAGCTTGGCGGGTTCAAGACGCTTCCCGAAAAACACGCCCACGCGCGGGATGCCTTCTCTTTCGGCGTGCTGGTGGAGGCCCTCATCCCCTTGCTGAGCAGTTACGGTTAGTGTTCTTAATTCTGCAGCACCAGTGAACTGTGTGTCTGAGGAACACGTCCTGTGCAGTCGATAAGCCTCCAAGGGATCAATGGATATAGATGCATTTCACAAAAAGGACACAGTTTTGCTAAAGTATAATCAGTGAATGCGTTCTCCTTTAGTCTTCACTTTCATTCAGATCCAAATTATTAACAGCATTCTGTAAATTGTTTCTCTTGACAAGGCAAAACAAAGCCATATCCTTGTGTGTAATTTTGTTATTTTACTCTTTGTACGCTTAGTCATGTTATTCCACTACGCATCATGTTTTTCCATTTCCTTGTGGTTAAGAGTCTGTCAAGTATGTTCTCATCTTCCTCCCATTCCTTCCTCCCCCTCATCTTTCATTCATTGTTTTTATTTCTTCCATTCGTCTGGGCGTTTTGATGACGTCTGTCTGTCTTTGTGTGTCTCAGTGTCTGATGAGCTGCTCGAGAGTCTGAGGAGCACGCTGCAGGTCAGCCTGTTACCCTCTGACCCCACGGTGCGGCCGGCGCTCAGCAGTCTACTGACTCACGAGTTTTTCAGGTGTGTGTACTGTGTTGACCTGATAATGGCTGTTCTAGTACTGCTAAGCATTTTTGGATTAAATGGATATATTCACACCTGGTTATTAGATTTGTTAAATAGATAAATATTCAGAACTAAACTTTTCTATTGATCTCAGCAGGAATGACTTTCTGGACATCATGAACTTTCTAAAGAGTTTGACTTTAAAATCCGAGGAGGAAAAGCACGAGTTTTTTAAGTAAGACTTTGTCCTACTCTGCTGTAGTTTTATTTTTTAGGGTATAACACACTATAGTAAACGTGTGCTCTATATGTGTTTTTCTCCAGATTTCTACTGGACCGAGTTCACAGCCTCCCTGAGGAACTAATTGGCACTCGTTTGGCTCCTAAACTGTTAAATTCTCTGGTATTTGCTGAACCCACCGCTGTGAAAAGCTTCCTGCCTCACCTGTTACAGCCCAAAAAGGGTATGAAAGTGCTCTGAATATGACACTGTTTTTGCTCGGTGGCTTGTAGTTGATTAATTCATTAGAATTTCAACCCAAATAAAAATTCTAATTTCTAACATGCATGAAGGGAAAATAATTAAAGCATTAAAGGTGTCAGACTCACTCTAGATAATGGGCCACATGGCACTTAGTCCAGCGTCAAGTGGGCCGGACCAAAAGAAATCGGTTTAGTGTCCAATAACACATCAGTAGCAGCTCTTACGTGTGTTCATTTATCTGCATTTATCTAAAAGTCACATTCTGAATGCACACGCGGATTGAACACGTATCACCCAAACTCTTGAACATTTCGTGTCCCTCTGATTCTGTGGTGGTTTTGCAGATTCAGCTGTACGAGTTGGGGAGGAGTGCCTGCTGTCTATGCCACTGTACCGGAGACACGTGGTGCCACAGCTTCTGAAGCTCTTTAAAGTGAACGAGGAGCATGTCCGTATGGTGCTGCTCTCCCATATCCACGTCTATGCCGAGTTCTTCTCAAATGACGAGCTCAAGAACCAGATCCTACCTCAGGTAAATAGGAAAATATAGAAATAGGAAATACCCCTTGATTTTCCCCATATAATCACATGTAATGTACGTTAATAGGGCTTCCACGATTGATTGTTGCTTTTGAATATTCTGTACGGATAAAAAAAAAAAAAGCTTAAGACTTCATTAGGTTTAATGATTGATAAGTAAGAAGCAGCAGAATACAAATATTAAAGGCACATTTAGTCTAAATAAAGAGCTTAAAACATTAATCAACTTGTTCAAACAGTGAACTTGTTTATAGCACACAGTATAATTAACAAAAATTCCCCAAAAAACTGCATGACTAATGCTAGGCAACTCATCTTACAGAGCTCTTACAGGTGCTCACACGGGCATGTTTCCTCTTCAGGTGCGCACTCATGCCAGGTGTGATGTCGTGCCAGACTGATTCATGTTTGCATAGACTATATTACCGTGTCCCAAATGAACCTTACCAAACTTCAGATGTTGTCTTGCACCGTCTTGGATTTGTTCCATGCTTGTAGTTGGTCGTAGCTACTTAGTTTTATACATTCATTCATCTTTAGTAACCACTTTATCCTGGTCAGGATCGCGGTGGTTCAGGAATCTATTCAGGAACACTGTAACCCGAGATCAGGGTCGAACACAGGGAGCTGGAAGGCAACAAAGCTAACTGTCTGCTTGGCTTAGCTGTAGTGGATTATAAAAACTTGTGTTCCATGCAGAAAATAAAAGGCTGCCCACACCATGTCCAGAAGGGAGACTACACTGTACTGCAATGGAGCAAGTCTGTGGAAGTTTTAATTGTAAAATAGTAAAACGTTTAATAGTAAAAGTGCTCGTCATTTAAATTATTTTATTATATATTAATTCATGAATTAGTCTAAGTATTTAAATATTTGTTGCAGATTTACACATTAATAAGAACACCATGCTGTTGGTGGTGAAGATAACAAGCTGTGAATATGCTGATGAACTGTTAGCAACACCCATGTAACTCTGTTTACAGCTGTTTCCAGTGCATTGCTGATAGCGGTGACCTGAGACT
The DNA here is from genome assembly GCF_027358585.1 of Pangasianodon hypophthalmus. Lineage (NCBI taxonomy): Eukaryota > Metazoa > Chordata > Actinopteri > Siluriformes > Pangasiidae > Pangasianodon > Pangasianodon hypophthalmus. Next base: position 2,022,202 of record NC_069728.1, on the reverse strand, counting down.
AAATTATAACAGAAAACATGGTGAATAACAAAAACACAGTTACACTGTATAGAGAAAACTGTCAGATGCCACCGTAAACCATTTTGTTGGTTTGTGAAATGTGCACTTCCAATGAAGAATGATCACCCATGTCCCTGCAGTTGTACCAGAATATTTGTACCAAAATTGAATGCTGTTTTGTTCTCGCTGGAAGTCTATAGAAAATTATCTTACTACAGAAAATGACATTTTCAAGTGTTTAAAACTCTTTATGAAACTGGTTTGTATATTATTTAAACATTTTACAGGTGTTGCTGGGAATGAGAGACACAAACGATGCTCTGGTTGCCATGACGCTCCAAAGCCTGGCAGTCCTGGTGCCGTTACTGGGAGCGCAGGTGGTGGTGGGTGGAGAGAGGACCAAAGTCTTCAAACGTACCACACCAAACTTCACCAAGTCCACAGAGGTTACGCCTGAAAGTCAGTTTATTTATTAATTTTCCTTTTCCCACTTTTTTTCCAGCCCATTAATCTCAATAATCTCAGCAAGGTTACTTTTTCAGGAATGTCAGTTTTAAATCTGTATCTGTAAATATATATGTAAATATGCATTATATATGTACTCCATATATAGGTGATTAGTAAGTGTATTTGGGCTTTTGCTTCTCTAGCATTGCAATTCAGCTGTCTATAAAAACGGACAAAAAAGCTCTGCGTAGCTCAGAACAGTAGTACAGACAGGCGGTTTGTGTGAAACTGGACTGGTGGCTAAAATCCTCTCTTCCCCTTTACTTCTGGCTTTCTTGTGCAGACTCACCAGTTCATATTGTTGGAGCATCTTTGCCCCGTAGTTCGCAGCCCTCCAAGGTTAAAAGTCTGTTGCCTAAGCACTTGGAAGGAGGAGAGCTGGTTCTGGAGAAGCTGAAGTCTCTCCAGTCAGTCGGAAGAGATGCTGCTGCCCATCTGCCCGCTACGTCAAAGCCGGGTAAGATAGAGGAGTGGGGGAGTCTCTACCAAACATCTCATAGCAAGAGATTTGACCATGAACAGCTCCAGCATGACTGGTCACTGACTGAACAGTGTTTTGCATGGAGATATTTGATGCATATTGCCCTGGAGGCTTTAGGAAAAAAAAAAAAATCAGCTATTTTCCATAACATGTACACTGTATTAATTTAGTTTGATGTCTGATTTTGTCTACTGCTGTGTGGAAATACAGCTCTTCCCCTGAATGGCTTCAGCCAAGAGAAAGAGGGAGAGAATGGCAGCAGAACGGAGAAGCCAGACGAGGACTGGCCCGACTGGGAGGATGCGGAGGAGAAATCTGGCAAATACCAGCCTGTACAAATTAGCATACAGCCTGCAGACAGTGACTCAGAATTTCCAACCACTGCTGTATATGATGAAGAAGGACCCTGGGATGATTTTGAAGATTCTGAGGTCATCTCCAAGCACTCAACTGCTACACCTCATCCAGTCCCGTCGTCAAAGTCCTTAAGCGACAGTGCCATAGAACCTGTATCTGTACCAACTTCTGGACCCGCAAGAGCGTCTAAAGCACTCAAACTTAATACTGCTTCAGTAAAAACTGCTTCTGAGCAGAAAAATTTGTCTTCAGATACAGGCTGGGAGCAGAACATGAAAGATACCAGGCCCAGCAAACCAGGTTTAACTACAGAAGCCAAACCTAAAAATGGATACAGGAGTGCAGGAGCTGGGGGACTAGGGGAGGAATTCACCATTGAGGTGAAGAAGAAACCAAATAGGGATCCAGAGCTGGACCTCTTCGCTGACATGGTACCGGACATAAAGCTGTCTTCTCCTAGCATGTTCTTACCCATAGGGAGTTCAGTCAGCAAGTCTGAAGGACCTCCAGCTGCACCAATATCTCACACTGAGCCAGACACTACACACTTAAACACACAGGAACTGACAGCCAAGTTTGCTGCAGTAGACCTGACAGAGGTGAGGTTTGTTTCATTCTGATCCAGTCACTGTTCTTCTGATGTGCTGATTTATCATGAGTTAATATGTTGGGATTATTATATTTCACCAGGTCTGTGAGCAACACAAATTAATCACATCTGTGCATTGCAACTTTACAGTTACAAAGCCAATCTGATTTCTTTCTGCTAAATGAATGTGAACAAAACAAAATCCACTCAGTGTATTGAGGCTCAGAACAAGTTACCATAAGCATCCACAGTGTGGCGCTGTTTCTGAGCCGGTTAACAGTGTCTGATATAAACATCATCAGATGGTTCAATCATACGTGTCACTTTTTGCAGTCCTAGCATTTTTATATATTTGGCAATAACCAAATATATGGTAATAATTACTAATTAGTGACTCAGTGAATGACTGAATATAGCAAATAGTTTAAACCTATGTTATTTTTCTTTACATCTTTCTTTACAAGCTTGCCTTCGGATTGCACTGTATGTGTGTGTGTGTGTGTGTGTGTGTGTGTGTGTGTGTGTGTGTGTGTGTGTATGTATGTATATATATATATATATATATGTGTATATATATGTGTATATATGTGTATATATGTATATATATGTATGTATATATATATATATACACACACACATACATATATATATATATATATATATATATATATACACACATATATATAATTACATACAGTGCAGTCCAAAGGCAAGCTTGTAATGAAAGATGTAAAGAAAAATAACATAGGTTTAAACTATTATGTACATATAATATATATTTGGCCAGGACACAAAATCTGGAGTGATGTTTCTTGACCAGGGGTATTGACTGTAGGCTGGTTGTCTTTCACAGGCTGATGCGGAGGGCTGGGGTGACAGTGATATCAACTGGGAAGACGAGAACACCTGGTCGTGATCACTGGAACTGTGAGCCAAAGGCTGTGCACAAGATGTCAATTCCTAAGACGGTTCAAATGTGAAACTGAGTTGGAAACCATCATGACCGTTGTAGGCAGTTGAAATGCCTCTTAACACTATTGAAAGTGCAGAAGTGTAGCTTTAGGACTACTAATTTGGTCAACATGCAATTATGGGTATTCTGAATATATCACTCACTTCAAACTACGCTGTTATATTAGGGTTACCTTTTCCAGCTCACTTATTTTAATTGTATAAGAGAGCACCAAGCCATAATGGAACTTGTGAAAGCTGTCAACTGTAATTTATTCTACAGGATGTGAGCTCTTGTCTGTGGTATCCATGGTTTAATAATTCTGACCTTGACATCTGGCATGATGTAATCTTGAATACAATCACTTGAGTAATGAATCTGATTGATTGATAAAAATCAGGCATTAGAAATACTGTATCATGAGATTTGCAATCAGGGCTGTGATGTTTGAGACTGGTCTCTCTCTTTTAAAACCGCACCAAGAATGAAACTATTAATGATATGAAGTGTTAGTGTCTTGGTTTACTTGCCTCTCAGTCTTTTTGGGAACTTTGTGTAGCTCTTTGCCAAATCCTGACTGAAATGTAGCTTCTAGCTATAAAGGCATTTTCACTGGAAGTACACGTGCAGCATTTGTCTACAGTTTTAGGGGTTTTGTTTGTGCCATCAGTGGTTCAACTTATTTCTGCTTATATTACAAGGAGCCTTATACAATAGCGACTTTCAACATGAACATGTGTATAGTATATTGTTTATATATAGTACACACACACAGACACATTTTGTTTTAGGGGTGGGATTTTGCTGAAGTAAAAGAGAAAATGATATAATTTATTTGTATTGCCAAATGCTTATCAAATAAAAAAAGGTTTTATGGTATTTATCTGAGTGTTGTTGACATTGTTTTTCCACAAAACTAGAACTGTCCTGATTCTGATCAATAAGACAAGCTTGCGTCGTGCTCAAACATTCCAGTAGCCAAAGAGAATGATAATCAGAGGTTATGTTAAAAGACCAGTGGAAAGAGCATTAAGTGAGGTATACATTTAATGTACAAATAGTATAGAGAGATTAAATTCATATTAAAAAACATTTTAAAAACATATTCTTGCCCAAATACCCAGGTGCATTGTTTGTGTACAGCTGAAACTGAAGTGAAATAGCCAGGACTGTGAGAAACAGGACAACCTGCTGTGTTGCATTGTTTCCTTATCAGGGGGGATGGAGACTGTTACTGCTGATTTGTGTGATCAGTGCTTGTAAAGCCTGCAGTCTTGATGTTACCCACTGTGGAGGAGATGAAGCTGCACCCCCAACACCCTGTAGTGCCCTCAGAGCACTTTCTGCTGCCTGGAGGTAGCGCTCATACTCTTCTTGTTTACAGGTCTCCTGGCGTGGCCGCTTGGCACATGGCTGATGGAGAAAAGGAGTTGGAATTCAGCATGTTGTCTGTGTCAGTGGCTAACAGTACAATGTTTCAAATGGATCCAGGTAGGACATATATAGGACAGTCCCAGACACTGGTGGAGGCAAGGGTCTTTAGAATTATAGATGGTGTTATTGTTTTTTCATTATTTGTATATTTGAGTATTTGTGAATTACAGGTCTGTTTAAGTATGTACACTCAGGTAAACCTACCACATAGATGTCATCACTCTACTACCTGCCCATCACTGTAAAGGGACCACCACTGACCAGATATTATTTGGAAACTGAATCCTTCTTAGTGTGGTAGTGACACTGACATGGTTGTGTGTGGTGCTGGTGTGAGTGTTTTGGGCTTTTAAATGCCTCACTGTAACAGTCGCCCAACCAAAAATATGCAGCTTAAAGCAAGGTTGAAAGACTCTTCTGTTGCATCACTCAGAATTACGTTTCTTTAATATTTTCCCATTCCCCATTCCGTACCTTTTTTGCCTGTGGCTCTAATAAATCATATACAGTCAGGTCCATAAATATTGGGACATCAACACAATTCTAACATTTTTGGCTCTATACACCACCGCAATGGATTTCAAATGAAACGAACAAGATGTGCTTTAACTGCAGACTGTCAGCTTTAATTTGAGGGTATTTACATCCAAATCAGGTGAACGGTCTAGGAATTACAACAGTTTGCATATGTGCCTCCCACTTGTTAAGGGACCAAAAGTGATGGTGTGTGTTATTCCCTCATTATCCCAATTACAATGAGCAGATAAAAGGTCCAGAGTTCATTTCAAGTGTGCTATTTGCATTTGGAATCTGTTGCTGTCAACTCTCAAGATGAGATCCAAAGAGCTGTCACTATCAGTGAAGCAAGCCATCATTAGGCTCAAAAAACAAAACAAACCCATCAGAGAGATAGCAAAAACATTAGGCGTGGCCAAAACAACTGTTTGGAACATTCTTAAAAAGAAGGAACGCACCGGTGAGCTCAGCAACACCAAAAGACCCGGAAGACCACGGAAAACAACAGTGGTGGATGACCGAAGAATTCTTTCCCTGGTGAAGAAAACACCCTTCACAACAGTTGGCCAGATCAAGAACACTCTCCAGGAGGTAGGTGTATGTGTGTCAAAGTCAACAATCAAGAGAAGACTTCACCAGAGTGAATACAGAGGGTTCACCACAACATGTAAACCATTGGTGAGCCTCAAAAACAGGAAGGCCAGATTAGAGTTTGCCAAACGACATCTAAAAAAGCCTTCACAGTTCTGGAACAACATCCTATGGACAGATGAGACCAAGATCAACTTGTACCAGAGTGATGGGAAGAGAAGAGTATGGAGAAGGAACGGAACTGCTCATGATCCTAAGCATACCACCTCATCAGTGAAGCATGGGGGTGGTAGTGTCATGGCGTGGGCTTGTATGGCTGCCAATGGAACTGGTTCTCTTGTATTTATTGATGATGTGACTGCTGACAAAAGCAGCAGGATGAATTCTGAAGTGTTTCGGGCAATGTTATCTGCTCATATTCAGCCAAATGCTTCAGAACTCATTGGACGGCACTTCACAGTGCAGATGGACAATGACCCAAAGCATACTGCAAAAGCAACCAAAGAGTTTTTGAAGGGAAAGAAGTGGACTGTTATGCAATGGCCAAGTCAATCACCTGACCTGAATCCGATTGAGCATGCATTCACTTGCTGAAGACAAAACTGAAGGGAAAATGCCCCAAGAACAAGCAGGAACTGAAGACAGTTGCAGTAGAGGCCTGGCAGAGCATCACCAGGGATGAAACCCAGCGTCTGGTGATGTCTATGCGTTCCAGACTTCGGGCTGTAATTGACTGCAAAGGATTTGCAACCAAGTATTAAAAAGTGAAAGTTTGATTTATGGTTATTATTCTGTCCCATTACTTTTGGTCCCTTAACAAGTGGGAGGCACATATGCAAACTGTTGTAATTCCTAGACCGTTCACCTGATTTGGATGTAAATACCCTCAAATTAAAGCTGACAGTCTGCAGTTAAAGCACATCTTGTTCGTTTCATTTGAAATCCATTGTGGTGGTGTATAGAGCCAAAAATGTTAGAATTGTGTCGATGTCCCAATATTTATGGACCTGACTGTATATGGTAGGTTTATCTGAGTATATATACTTAAACATACTTGAATTTCACAAATACTCAAAAATACTAAAGAAGCTCCTGGTATTCAACAAATATACACTCACTGTCCACTTTAATAGGAACATATACACCTGCTCATTTATGCAGTTATCCATTCAAGCAGATACAGGTCAAGAGTTTCAGTTAATGTTCACATCAAACATCAGAATGAAGAAAAAGTGTGATCTCTGTGACTTTAACTGTGACATGGTTTTCGGTGCCAGATGGGCTGGTTTGAGTGTTTCAGAAACTGCTGATCTCCTGGGATTTTCACACACAACAGTCTCTAGAGTTTATTGAGTTACTACAGACTTCCTTTCAGCTCAGACCAGTCTGCTCATTCTCCTCTGATCACAGGATGTTTTTTGTTTTTCGCACCATTCTGTGTAAACTCTAGAGACTGTTGTGTGAAAATATAAGTATAGGTGTTCCTGTTAAAGTGGATGGTGAGTGTAGATATATAATTCACATCACCTCAGCAACAGATGTTTGTGCAGGTGTCGTTTCCCTTCTTTCCAGTGTGTCATTGTGTCTTTCCATCACACCTGCCTCAGCCCTCAGCCTCTCTATATGGACCCCTGAAGTCTGCTGGTCTGTGACGATCTGCAGAAATAATCATGCATTGATATTCATCTACAGCACTTTCAGTGAACAAATTCTCAAATGATAGCATGTTAGCGTACATGCAGCCACAACACGTCACATACTTTACTGAGGAAGTTCACCACTTTGTTCTTTGTCTCCTCTGTGGTCAGACTTTGAGAGATGATCTCTTCATGATTGGTGGCCTTTAAATAGAAGGAAAGGCAGATGAGGATTAAACCCAGAAGGAATGCATTAAACATTAAAAACTATTCAGTGTAAGGATGTTTGAAAAATAAAGGATATCTATATTTCTGTCCAAACACATACTATTAAGAGTGTCTAACCTCAGCAAAGGTGGCAAAGGCTTCCAGTGTGTGCTGATGGAGCAGCCAAGACTCGTGAATCAGTAAAGTGCTGAATAGACAGCTGAGGCTGGGTAGCACCTGAAACTACACACAAAAGGGAAACACAGTCATACTCGATAAATCAGGCTTTTACTAATTAAGTACAAAAATAGTAGTAAGTCTTAAACTATAAAATGATGAGAACACTTCACTGGGAACAAAAAAAACCAAAATGTTTTAACAGAATTTCATGATTACTGTGTTCGCATGGATGCCGTGGATTGACGGAAACAATTGAGAATCAATATTTTCATGGTGCAACTGGCAAGAGGGAGCTTGTTTTTGCAATAACACATTGAAAATAAAAATAGCAAATTCTGCCTAGTTAACAAAAGGACAAAGATCCTATCCACAGAACTATTATTACCTGAATATCAGAAGGAACAAACACTTTCCCCATGGAGGCCAAATACTCCAAAGCAGCCAGCACCAAGTCATCTTGGCACTTCTGCAGATTCAGGCCAATGAGACAAGAAACTCCCTACAAACAACACAATACCACACTGGTGATATACTGTATGCTACATACAGTATACACTGATCAGCCATATCATTAAAACCACCTGCCTAATATTGTGTAGGTCCCCTTTGTGCCACCTAAACAGCTCTGACCTGTCGAGGCATGGACTCCACAAGACCTCTGAAGGTGTGCTGTGGTGTCTGGCACCAAGACATTAGCAGCAGATCCTTTAAGTCCTGTAAGTTACGAGGTGAGGCCTTTATGGATCAGACTTGTTTGTCCAGCACGTCCCACAGATGCTCGATTGGATTGAGATCTGGGGAATTTGGAGGCCAAGTCACCACATTAAACTCTTTGTCATGTTCCTCAAACCATTCCTGAACAATTTTTTGCAGTGTGGCAGGGCGCATTATCCTGCTGAAAGAGGCCACTGCCATTAGGGAGTACTGTTGCCATGAAGGGATGTACATGATCTGCAACAATGTTTAGGTAGGTGGTACGTGTCAAAGTAACATCCACATGAATGCCAGGACCCAAAGTTTCCCAGCAGAACATTGTCCAGACCATCACACTGCCTCCACCAGCTTGCCTTCTTCCCATAGTGCATCCTGGTTCCATCTCTTCCCCAGGTAAGTGATGCACACGCACCCAGTTTTGGTAGGTATTAACCACTGCATACTGGGAACACCCCACAACACCTGCCGTTTTGGAGATGCTCTGACCCAGTCGTCTAGCCATCACAATTTGGCCCGTTTCAAAGTCACTCAGATCCATTTTTCCTGGTTCCAGCACATCATCTTCGAGAACTGACTGTTCACTTGCTGCCTAATATTATCCCACCCCATGACAGGTGCCATTGCAACATGATAATTAATGTTACTCACTTCACCTGTCAGTGGGTTTAGTGTTATGGCTGATCAGTGTAAATATTTCATATGTATGACTTGCATTGGAAAGAAAATACATAACACAGAAAGGCACAATGGTGAAGAACAGGTGAGAAGGAAATGATGAGCCTGTTACCTGAACTATGGCCTGTGGTTCTATACTTTTGATCAACTTCCCTGTAATGGACAGAAGCAGCCTCAAGGTACACTGAAGTGAGGGGTGGATCTGAACCTACACAAGAGGCAAAACAGCTTAAATTGTTGTTTTTCTGTTGGGGAAAATCATGTCTACTATATGAATATATAAACTGCATATTGAAGCTATGGTGCATTGAATTATACTTCTTAAAAAAAAAAAAAGGAATCAGGGTACAAAACTAACATGACGTTCCTGGGCTGCTGTGAGTCACCCTGACTATCCTGTAAAAGTGTCAGGTTGGAATCATTTTAAAACTTGTACACATGCATCACACGCCAGCTCAGATAAGTCAAACATCATAACGCCCCAACTTTAAGCACAAGAGAAGACCAGCTACACGGTGACAGGCAGCCAGTCAGGGCAGTGAGAGGTTACACTGTAAGAGGAAAATGGATTCAGCCATGATGGCGTTTTAGTTTTTTCTCACTCAACATATAAGGCATTTATTTGTTCCTTTACTGGTTGGAAGCTAGTGAATGACAGATAAACACAAAGCCTTCCTTAATCAGTATTTTTTAAAACTGGGTTTTATCAGGCAAGTGTCATCGGGGGCCTCCCCAAGTGCATTTTAGCTAATGTGCTAATACTAGCAGGCTCGTGTCATGCTGGAGAACAAAATACACAGTCTAAATAATAAAATAAACACATAACAGAGATCAATATAAATAATATAAGTAATATAAATACACACGTCAGAAGCACCAGAGGTGATAGTTTTTGTTCTTTATACTGTATTTTTGTTAGCTAGCTCTAGTTACTGGGCTAGTTTGCATCTATCATCAGAGAGGCACACAAGCCTCACAGGAGCGCACAGTGAGATTACAGCCGAGCCGTGACAGTCACACTGATGTGCCCAGTAAGGTTTTTTTTCTCGTAATGAGTCTATAATGCAAGCAGAAATTATATCCTCAGAGTTACAAATACTTGGGTGTCTCAAACCACATACTACTGTACTAAACAGTTTGTCAGTACAAAACTAGTGGCAATACCAAATAGGCAATGGTGTGCATTACGTGATTTGGGACGCAGCCTTGAATCATCAGTGAATGTGTATTGTGACTCAGCATTCATAGCCATGAGTTTAATCTGCCCACATTATTAAACGTTCTTCTGCAAGCAACTAGTATTTTTATCAGGGAGGGTGAAATTCCAAACTTTTACATTCAGCAGATACAAAAAATACACAGCATGATAAAACAAGTGTCCCCTTGTAGAGTGTTTGCTCTTTAACCTGTGCAGCATCCATGCGATTCCACAGCTGATGAATAATGTTCAGTGAAGGAGTCATACTCTCAGCCTGCAGGGGCTCTCCTCGGACCACCACCAATAAACAACTCAGTGCCTTGTTCTGAACCAGAGAGAAACGAGAGTGAACTTCACAACTTAGACAGGCAACACTGAGGCAGATAGTATTCACATTTTCTTTTTGATAATTAGGATGATAAACTGTAAATTTTTTTGGTTCTCCACAATTTGGTCTTGCTGGGGAAGGCGGGGATAGCACGTGCTTCCTCTGAGACATCTAAAGCCAACCTCTGCATCTTTTCAACCGAAGCTCATACTGTATCACAGGGCAGCATAACACACTCGGAGGAAAGCGCTGGTCTGGCCTCATCTGCATACATGAGCTCACAGACACCCATGATTGGCAAGTGTCACTGTGAGTGACAGGGGGAGAGAGTATGCCCCTCCCACCCTAACAGCACAGCCAATTGGATCCGGATTCAAACTCGTGATCTCTGGACGATAGGGCAAATGCTTTTCTGTTGCGCCACTCAGGAGCCTAAAGTGCAATTTCAGTTTGAGAATATGTACACCCAATCTGCAGAAGAAAACTAACAAAAGGTCTGGCATAGATTCTAGATGTTGTTGTCTGTCAGCAATGAAGAGAAATGAAGTGACAATACCAGTAAAGGTGACGGCCCTAAAGCTGAATATCAGAATAAGTTAATCACAGATTAATTTTGCAGTCAGGTCTAAAATGGTCTAGGAATTCCAGCACTTTTAATATGTTCCAGCTCTTTAAGGGACCAAAATAATTTGGACAAATTAACAATCATAAATTTTTAATACAAAATAAACATTTTTAATATGTGGTTACAAATCCTTTGCAGTCGATGACTGTCTGAGGTCTGGAACCCATAGACATCACCAGATGCAGAGTTTCGTCCCTGGTGATTCTCTGCCAGACCTTTACTACAGCTGTCTTCACTTCCTGCTTGTTCATGGGGCATTTTGCCTTCAGTTTTGTCTTCAGCAAGTGAAATGCAGCTCGACTGGACTCCACTGCAGAACAATCCACTTCTTTGCCTTAAAAAAGTCTTGGGTTGCTTTCGAAGTAAGCTTTGGGTCATTGTCCATCTGCATTGTGAAATGCATTTGGCTGAACGTGAGCAGACAGTTTTAGCCCTGTACACTTCATACACTTCACAATTCATCCTGCTGCTTTAGACAGCAATCACATCATCAATAAATACAAGTGAACCAGATCCACTGTCAGTCATACACGCCCATGCTGTAACATGAGGTATGCGTCAGACCATGAGCAGTTCCTTCCTTTCTCCATACTCTTCTCTTCCCATCATTCTGGTACAAGTTCATCTTTGTTTAAAGTGGCAGCTCTTTGGACTTTATATTGAGAGTTAACAGCAATAGAATCGCAATGCAAATGCCACAAATGCAAATGATATTAAATCTAGACCTTTTATCTGCTTACTTGTAAGTGAAATAATGAGGGAATAGCACACACCTGGTCATAGAACAGCTGAGCAGCCAACTGTCCGATTACTTTTGGTACCTTAGAAAGGGGGGGACCACATGTACAAAATGCTGTAATTCCTACACCATCCACCTGATTTGGATGTAAATATCCTCAAATTAAAGCTTTAAGTCTGCACTTTGCACATCATTTAACCTCATCTCCAATATACTGTGGTAGACAACTAAAATAATAACTTTGTCAATGTGCAAATATTTATGGACCTGACTGTATAAGTGGTGTGTCGATACCATACATAAATTTGGTGCTATGTTACATTGTTCATCAAGAATAAAATGCACAGCTGAGCCCAGCAATACCTAATAATATTATAGAGCATCATAACAAAGACAGGTTTTTACAAGAAGCAAAACACTTGTAAGCCTCAAAAACAAAAAGATATTTTACTAAAAACTACATTAAAGTCAGTAGAGTTCCAGTGCAAAGTCTTATGATGAGCTTACCTTACATCCATTGATTATGTTAACCCAATGTAGAGACTATGTATACAAAGAACTGTGGTTCTTATGCGGTTTATCCATTATACACATTTTATGCACTCAAAGTTGACTGACATATTTAGCATGTATCCATTTATAAATGTGTTATTTAATTATAAATGATGTAAGCTATTTTATTTATGTGTGTCATCCACCACCACTGAAGAGGCAAAGGAAAAGAGCACTTAAGATTAATTTATGGGTGAGAGTTCTGTTGTACATAACTGAAATATTTTAAGTGGTTAAAAAATAAAACATCCCTGATTTTCTCATGGCCACCAACTTATTAAAATAACCAGAGTCATAAACTGTTTTGGTTTTAATTTGTGACAATGTCCATTGTTAAAAGCGCTATACAAATAAAATGGAATGGAATTGAATTTCTATTTAATCACTTTATCAAAGTTTGTTCAGGGTCAGTTTTGGAATACTGAACACAATACTGTAGCCTTGCCCATGATCTGTGCTATAACTCTTGGTGACAGATATCCCGGTTAATGTTTCCAGCTGCGTGTGAGTGGCCCACAGTGCCACTAAAACCTAAACCACACAAAAACCTAAACTGTTAAATCTCATTGTACACTGCCTTTTAACCCTGTATGATCTGGAAACACACAAAGTGAGTTGGAAGAGATGTGTATGTATCTACTTAATCTCTGATAAAGAAGGGGAGCATTTCCACATGTCAGTTTTTCCCCTCAGATTTGTTAAATGATGTCCTCACCAGTGTGGGTATGTTCCCCAGCCTGTAGCCTGCACTATGCCAAGCATCAAGAGCAGCTTGGGCGCTGCTCAATACTTCCCTCTCCACACGAGCACGCACATCCGAGCACAGACTACTGAGCAAAACAGGACTCCACACACACAAGTTCTCATCCTTAGAAGGCAAGAAGCGTTCAACAAACTCCAACTAAGAGAAAAAAAAAATGCACACACACACACACACATACACACACACACACACACACACAGACACACACAGACACACACAGACACACACAGACACACACACAGACACACACACAGACACACACACAGACACACACAGACACAGAGAGAGGGATATTGGAAACAGTAACAATGTTATGTAGAACTTTGGAACACAAAAGCTTGTACTAACTATTAGCACTAACTGCACTAATACGTGTGCGTCTATGCCATAGTTGATGAACACTCAACTGTGTGTGTGTGTGTGTGTGTGTGTGTCTCTGACCTGGTGGTTTGGAGTCAAAAGAAAGAGCAGGCGTCTTAGCAGTAAACCCAAATGAGTCAGCTGATAGTTCACACTTGGGCATGACTTTATCTACAAATACAACAGAAAGAAAGAATGGGTCACTACAGTTACTACAGTAACGTCACAGTTGCTAAGAGACAAGCAAAGTACAAAATCTGCTACTTGCTACATGAAATATTTGCTATTAAAACTTTAAGTCTTGGGAAAAAGAAAGTATACCCTACTTCAATACTATGTTTTCATTTATTAGGGCCTAAATAACAACTGTGTGGTTCTTGGTGGTTGAGGTCAGTGGAGGTCTGGACTTTGACTTGGCCATTCCAACATCTTGATTTTTTTTCTCCTTTAGCTATTCAGATATCAATTTGCAGGTGTGTTTGTGTCCTGTTGCATGACCCAATTATGGAGACTCGAAGGAACTGCTCATGTTCCTTGAATGAATTAAAGACAGATGGCCTCACATTTGTCGCAAGAACATTCTGGTATAAAGTGGAGTTCATCAAGTTTCCCAGGTCCTGTGGCTGCAGAACAAGCCCAAATCATCACCCCTCCACCACCAGGCTTGACAGTTGGTATGAGGTGTTTGTGGTGATACACTGTGTTTGGTTTTCGCCAAACATCTCCACCTTGGTCTCATCAGTCCAAAGGATATTGCTCCAGAACTTTTGTGGTTTGTTCAGATGCAATTTTTCAAAAGTCATGCTGCCATACTCTTATTTCATATTTAGGTATTATTTTATCTCATATTTATTTATATATCTGAGCATTAAACAATCTGACCTTAGACTCAATTTGCTGAGATGCCCGCTCCTGGGAAGATTGACAACTGTCTTGAAGGCTCTCCATTTGTAAACAATCCTTCTCACTGTAGAATGGTGAATTTCAAATTGTTAGGAGATGGCCTTATAACCCTTCCCAGATTGAGGAGCAGCAACAGTTGCTTCTCTGAGGTCATGGCTGATGTCCTTTCTTCTAGACATAATGTAGACACATTCCTGAGTGCTAAACTAAACTGCCAAAAGTTCTGCTTTTATAGAGGTGCTCACACTTCTTAATGATTAACTTATCTTGTGAATTTCATTAGTAACACACATTTCAGCTTTAATTTACCTCCCGCAGGAGGTAGGCGTTCTGTGTCAAAGTCAATAATCAAGAGCGGTCTTCAACAGAGTAAACACAGACAGGGTTTACCACAAGATGTAAACCAATGGTAAGCATCAAAAACAGAAGGACCAGATTAGAGGGGAAAAAACATGTTTAAAAAAAAAAAATAAGCCCATACAGTTCACGAACAACATCCTATGGACAGATGAGACAAAGATGAACTTGTACCAGAATGATGGGAAGAGAAGAGTATGGAGAAAGGAAGGAACTGCTCATGGTCTGACGCATACCTCATGTTACAGCATGGGCGTGTATGACTGACAGTGGATCTGGTTCACTTGTATTTATTGATGATGTGATTGCTGTCTAAAGCAGCAGGATGAATTGTGAAGTGTATGAAGTGTACAGGGCTAAAACTGTCTGCTCACGTTCAGCCAAATGCATTTCACAATGCAGATGGACAATGACCCAAAGCTTACTTCGAAAGCAACCCAAGACTTTTTTAAGGCAAAGAAGTGGATTATTCTGCAATGGCCAAGTCCGTCATCTGACCTGAGTCCAGTCGAGCTGCATTTCACTTGCTGAAGACAAAACTGAAGGCAAAATGCCCCATGAACAAGGAGAAAATGAAGACAGCTGCAGTACAGGTCTGGCAGAGAATCACCAGAATAGAAACCCAGTGTCTGGTCATGTCTAGGGGTGCCAGACTTCAGGCAGTCATTGACTGCAGATTTGTAACCAAGTATTAAAAATGACAATTCATTTATGATTCCTAAAATAATAATAACTTTGTACAGGACTGTACATATTTTAGCAAAACATGCAAAAAAAATATAGATTGTTGACTTCTTTGTAATGGGGCATAATACACACCCAGTAGTTTAGAAAGCATCCAGGCCAAGCACTACAGGTAAGAGTAGCATGATCTTACAGACAGGTGTCCAATTCCCAAAACAGATTTGACACCAATTGTCGCCTCTGTTGGGGTGTTGGTGAAACAGAGAGCTTAATCCTATCACTCCCAGGAGAGATTTCCAAAATCACTTTGAGAGCACAGAAAGAAAGGTCACATTCAACTGCCTGCACTCACCAGGTGAGCTGTGAGGAGAATGTGGTGCAAACATAACTCAGCCGTACCGTATCTACACACACACACATACACACACACACATACATACATACATACATACATACATACAAAGGGGAAGAAAAACAAATGTTAGAGAATCACTCAAATATGAACTCATCAACACACACATACACATACACTACTTTTGAAAACTAGATATGCTTTATTTGATTTACTGTTTCAAATACAGAGATTTGTTAACTTGGCTTAGTTTCAGGTTCTTGGACTATATGATTATTTAAATCAGTCACAGTCAAAAAGATTTTTTTTTGTAATTGTATTTTACACAAGCTTTGCTGACCAAATAATCACAACCAATCCAGGGAAGACTTTTAGGCCAAAAAAAACCCCAAAAAAACAGCTAGGTTTCATTTTGTGTAGTTTTGTTATGAAATACACTTTGACTGTTTGTGTAGCTGACTCAATGTGAGTAATGGAAACTTTGCAGTCACTGCTGGGTGTGCACACACACTCACCGTGCCAGGAAGCACCAGACGTCAGTGGCTAATACGGCCGTCTGGGTGTCTGACTGGAGCACAGCGCCTAACAATGACCGCTCCTATCAATGACAGATAGAGACAGAGAGACTCCATATCATTACGTGCACAGATTTGACATCCATCCATCCATTTCTGTGCACAGAGTAGACATCAGATGTCCAGCCCTGCTCCTGTATAGTGATGTTTCATGGCTTGGATGCCCCTGCAGCATTACATTATACCCAGGTGTATCTAATCTATGCTAGTGAGTATCCACAACAGGAAAAGGCATCAGAAGGACTGACAAGTGGATCTTGATCCAGACTTGCAGGATGTAAGGTGTTAGCACCACAAGAACCTTTTCAAGACCCCTGGAACCCAGGAGCAGGTACCAGCTGCAGTGCAGTACTGTACTGTACTAACCAGCCTCGGGAAGTGTCGAGCGGGCAGTGCTGCCACACAGCCACACAGATGTACGCATACATGCTGGTGCAGGCTCACTGTGCCCTGAGCCTGGCCACGAATCATCACCCCAGGCAAACGTACAGGAACAGTCCGCTCTACCAGGCACTGACGGAAACTCAGAAAAACTGCCTCAAAGATGGACAGCCTGAAGAGTTGAAGGAAAGGTAAGGGGGGAAAAAAAGGGAACAAGAAAATTTGTGTTATTCGGACTACTTTTTTCTACTGGTGCGTCTCTCCTGCAACATGACAGCTACCAAACTGTCCAATATATTCTCTCCATTAAATAAAACAAAACAAAACACCATAACATTACAATGACATTTAAAATCAAACAGAACTAAGTTTATGATTTAAAAATAAACAGTCCATCAGTCCATCAGAAGGTCTTATAGAACAGTAGAGCTTTCAGAGCAAATCTCACTGTGAGAATACTACTGAATCCTGAGAATACACTGAATCCTGAGAATACTACTGAATCCTGAGAATACTACTGAATCCTGAGAATACTACTGAATCCTGAGAATACACTGAATCCTGAGAATACTACTGAATACTGAGAATACACTGAATACTGAGAATACACTGAATACTGAGAATACTACTGAATACTGAGAATACACTGAATACTGAGAATACTACTGAATACTGAGAATACTACTGAATACTGAGAATACTACTGAATACTGTGAATACTACTGAATACTGTGAATACACTGAATACTGAGAATACTACTGAATACTGAGAATACTACTGAATACTGAGAATACACTGAATACTGAGAATACACTGAATACACTGAATACTGAGAATACTACTGAATACTGAGAATACACTGAATACTGAGAATACACTGAATACTGAGAATACTACTGAATACTGAGAATACTACTGAATACTGAGAATACACTGAATACTGAGAATACACTGAATACTGAGAATACACTGAATACTGAGAATACTACTGAATACTGAGAATACTACTGAATACTGAGAATACACTGAATACTGAGAATACACTGAATACTGAGAATACTACTGAATACTGAGAATACACTGAATACTGAGAATACACTGAATACTGAGAATACTACTGAATACTGAGAATACTACTGAATACTGAGAATACACTGAATACTGAGAATACTACTGAATACTGAGAATACACTGAATACTGAGAATACTACTGAATACTGAGAATACTACTGAATACTGAGAATACACTGAATACTGAGAATACACTGAATACTGAGAATACTACTGAATACTGAGAATACACTGAATACTGAGAATACACTGAATACTGAGAATACTACTGAATACTGAGAATACTACTGAATACTGAGAATACACTGAATACTGAGAATACACCTGAATACTGAGAATACACTGAATACTGAGAATACACCTGAATACTGAGAATACACTGAATACTGAGAATACACTGAATACTGAGAATACTACTGAATACTGAGAATACACTGAATACTGAGAATACACTGAATACTGAGAATACACTGAATACTGAGAATACTACTGAATACTGAGAATACTACTGAATACTGAGAATACACTGAATACTGAGAATACTACTGAATACTGAGAATACACTGAATACTGAGAATACTACTGAATACTGAGAATACTACTGAATACTGAGAATACACTGAATACTGAGAATACACTGAATACTGAGAATACACTGAATACTGAGAATACTACTGAATACTGAGAATACACTGAATACTGAGAATACACTGAATACTGAGAATACTACTGAATACTGAGAATACTACTGAATACTGAGAATACACTGAATACTGAGAATACTACTGAATACTGAGAATACACTGAATACTGAGAATACACTGAATACTGAGAATACTACTGAATACTGAGAATACACTGAATACTGAGAATACACTGAATACTGAGAATACACTGAATACTGAGAATACTACTGAATACTACTTCATCTGATGGCAAACAAATCACACACTTCACAAAATTCACATGTGATTGCTTACAATATCGTTTTCTCCTTTTTATTTTAATGTACATGCTATAACATCTTAAGTTGATTCAACAGATATATTGTAGATATACTGTAGTCATTTGACCTTTGGCCTAACTGTGCTGAAGCAGCCTATAGTAAAAAATATTCTATTATTCCTTCACAAAAACATATTACTGCAAATAAAGTTTAATAAACTGTGTGCATTTCTCCCTCTGTCTCTCCCTCTCTTTCATTTAATCCTAGTTTTGTACTTTGCAGTTCTTAGCTCAGTGCTAGCCAACAACATTATTCTAGCTTTGTACTCTGTCGATTTTCATAAATTGTGTATATAAGCTCATCTTTACTTAACATAATTTTATCATCTGCTTTGTGCACGCAGAAATCAAAATGCTGCACTCTGTAATTACTGGATAATTGTGCTCTTTATACTCCCTGGAAACTGTTGGGGAGTGCGCATTTTCTTTGGTGTCTGGTCTTTGATTTATATTACAACTAGACCTGAAACCGATGCGATACCCAGGATCGGTTTCGCTCTGATACCAGCAAAAAATGGTGGACTGGATATTGGAGAAAACATATCTGGTATCAGAGCCTCTAACAAAAGATTGGAATTGGATTTGGGGCAAAAAACTATTTTTGGAACTGGAAGTGTTCACATATAAAAAGAATTGACTGTTTTTTCCCTTTTGTTAGATTTTATTGTATTTATACTTAAAATTTTATATTAGATTTAGTATGCAAGTGATTTTTGTGTTAAAAGGTTTAACTGAAGTGCTTCAGTTGGTTTATGTGAAATAAACATATAACGTAGAACTACTGCTAATGTTTCTGTAAATTATTGTATAATAACATTTGAAAGCAGATTTTTAAAAGAATTTAACAGACCTACAGATTGTCTTTTTCAACAAACATTAAATGTTAATAGCAAACCTGTGTGTTTCCTCTGAGAACTGACTGCCATCATACCAGAGACACAGCGTCTCATCTGTCTGGGTGCAGAGCTTCTCCAACACGCTCACCAGCAGGAGACACTGTGGCAGTGCGAGCTCCGGACTGTACTCTACACACACAGCAAGACAAAAAACTTTTACTAAATATCAAGTATTTAGTAAAGTATAAATATGTCAGATATTTAAAAAAGGTAAAGTCTACAGCTGCTAGGCCTTAACCTGTTCTTCCACAACAAAATGAGCAGAATTAACTCTAACACAATGTAATTTATAGCAAGTAGCTACTGAATGACTGAAGGCAAATTATCTTCACCTCAAGATTTTCAATAATACAACAGGGCAGAGATTATTACTAGCACATTGTCCTGATGGAAAAAGCACAGGATACATATTTAGCAAACTGTCTTGGCTGGCCAGTGGACAAGCACAATATCTCTTTGACCCTTATACACACACAAGGACAGTGTGTGTGACATGGACAAGGACAGTGTGAATAACTTTAATGACCAGAGACCTTATCTCTCCACAAGCTATTCACAAATAGTTTTCCGCTGGCATTCTCCTTTTCCTGATCCCATTCAAATGACATCAAATAACTCATCTAACTCATAACAACTATAGTTGAGTGCTGAGAGAGGACTGCTGTGGCCTTACTCTGGGCCGGGGTCAGAACGCACTCAACAAAAGACCTCATGGGTAAAAGCTGTGCCAGCATAGCATCCATAGGAACCAACACAACCCCGCTCAGCTCTTCAACCAGGCCAACGGGCACAGACGGGGCTGAGGCACAAGGAGGAAATTTACTGGACATGGAAACAGAGAGAGAGAGAGAGAGAGGAAGAAAAGAATAAGTTAATACTTCAGTTAATACTGAAAAAGAATACTGAATACAATTGGCGAAAAAGTGGACTTGAACAGTTTTACACAGCAAATGGCCTGTCCAGAGCTACTCAATAATACTGAGATTACCTGAGGACTTGAAGGTACAGCTGGTGAAAACGATTACAGAACTTCGAAAGAAATGGATTAAATTCCTGTCAAAAAAAAAATATATATATATATATATATATATATATATATATATATATATATATATATATATATATATATATATATATATATATATATATATAACTATAAAACTATCACCAATTTATAGCTATATATAATAAGTTAAAAGTATACAGTATATGAGAAAGTGCCTGTCAGCTGGTACCTTTATGTAATGGACCAATGTGTTGGCAAAAAACCTGCACATCTTCGTGGTTTTCTGGAAAACCCTGTATTCAGGGCACTGCACTATTTCCTTTCAAAGAGTTAAAAAAAATAAACATGTGGGTTAGTTCCCAACACTACAGATTCTCTAAGTTTGACAGAAATAGAAATAAAACCACATTAAGGTTTGTCCATGCAAAAACAATGACAAATGAATGTAATCTCTGAACTTATTTACAGTGTGTATTTTATATATATATATATATATATATATATATATATATATATATATATATATATTCTTATCAATTGTAAACATCAGCTGCAATATAGACACACAGTGAGTGTTTTAATGAGCCAAAACTAATTAGCACTACTGGATTCTACTGTTGGCCACAAGAGTTAAATTTTAAATCCACTTTTAGTTAAATTATTCCTTTAAGGGGCCTGCTGTGGATTTGTGTGTCTCTGATTTAGTAATGTTGAGCACAAGACTTATGGACAATTCCAAGCGTGCTGTACCTTCAGAGCTGACTGCTGCATCTGCTCGGCCATCTCTAGAGAGTTCTGCACTGAGGCCAGCAGGTCCTCACACAAAAAAGTAACGAGGTCACTGTGCCGCAAGCGCTCCTCCACCAGAGACTGGTACTTCACACTTTGCCTAGTAACAAAGAGATTAATGGATTTTTGACAAATTTAGAAGCTAAAATTCCAAATTAATCATATAGTTTATCACCACAGTAATGTTGGAGGCCAAGCACCAAGTACCAAATGTGAGAAATGCGTTTGTAGGGTATTAAAGCAATACTTTTAGGAGACAGCCTTCTAAATGGGTTTATAATAACTATACACACAGTTACTAGTCCTATCAAAAGGCCAGGAACCAACACAACCCCGCTCAGCTCTTGGGAGGTTTTACTGGCATGTAGGGGCCATTCTGCATACTACATAATAAATGTTTTTTAAAATGAATGAGAATTCAGGACAAATTCATACCAGACACAAGTTTTAGTCCACACCAGCTGCTTCAGAGGCACGTCACATTCGAGCTGATGTGCCACACTGCCCTAGTTTTACACTTTGAGTCTTTTTTTTTTTTTTCCCCCCACTCACACACAAGTGGAGTGTAAACTCCAGAGAAATCCACTGAAGTTACAAAAACCACATTTTCTATACACTGTGCATTTAAAATCTAGAAAGATGTCATGTCTTTGCAGTCTGTTGTATAGCAAAATGTTTGTATGCTCTGATACTCATTTTACACAGATATTGGGAAACAAAATAAACACAAACATACTTCATATTGTTAATAATACTGTCCCACTGTCTCATGTCACACTTTAGGGGAATGATTTTGTAAATACAGCTGGCAGGACACTACAGACAAACAAGATTCAGCAATGATAAGTTCTGCTTTTGGTTTTTGGTGCTTTAAATCCAGTCCGTTGTATTAGTGCACACTTTATGACAGTTCGTCAAAAAAAACATTTGAGTAGCTATGCACCTACTATAGTGGGGCACAATGTAGAGTTCCTCATCTTATTCTTATAATG
Organism: Pangasianodon hypophthalmus; assembly: GCF_027358585.1. Taxonomy (NCBI): domain Eukaryota; kingdom Metazoa; phylum Chordata; class Actinopteri; order Siluriformes; family Pangasiidae; genus Pangasianodon; species Pangasianodon hypophthalmus. The sequence continues at coordinate 1,999,785 of NC_069728.1, read as the reverse complement.
TTATTACATAATCCTGTAATGTGAGCAACCTGTAATGAATTATAAACTGTGGAACATTCATACAGGAACCTAAACGGTTAATGAGCAACAGGTGAGTGTAATTACTAGGGTTAGGGTTAGAGTTAGAGCTCATCGGCCTGGCTGAGAGGGGACGTGCTTTTCCATGATGATTCAGGTAGCTCTCAAACTACGCTCATTCAGTGAATTTATTAAAAAGTAAGCAGTTAATATCATTCTCAAAAAAATCTGAAGAAATGTAAATTCAGCTACTCCTTCTCCTGGATTCTGAAAGTGCCAAAACAGATTAAAATCAGTGTGTGCAAATGCTCTTTCAGTGGTGAGGACAGAAATGCAGCTGAGACGCATGTGGTGTGGATTCACTGAGGTCATGATGTGGCATGTGGCATGTCCGGTGTGAATTTTAGATTAAGGTGTTCTGAATATTTTTAAAAATAAACCTGATGTTTTATCTTAAAAATTGATTAATGTGCTTTCTGGAGTCGACAGTTTTGTCAGCATGTCTACAGGTTCTTTTCCCTTGCACAAGTCACACTGCATGGTGTATTAATGTACACATTTCTAGTAGAGTGGCTCTCAAACCCACGGGGAAAAACAGAGCAAAGCTGTGGACTGTCTGTGAGGCCCTGAGCACTGGCACGAGAAGCGCTGTTGTAGATTCACGGCCCTCGTGGGAAAGTGGTGAAAATCAGGCAAGACTGCAATCTGTGTGCACTTTTCTTGTTTCTTCTCTTTCAGCTAGTTTAGAAATGCTACACTCATCAGCATTAGGACTGCAACAAACAACTATTTTTTATATTATTATTATTAATAGAGTTATTAGCGGTGAATATTTTTGATAATCAATTAATAAATATTCTATTTATGTGCATTTTCAATGAGTCTGTCCAGTTTTATATGTTTTTGTTAGCAGGCATTAATTTATTCAGCCAAAAATGACAAAAAGAACAAAATAAAGTAGTAGTAATAGTAATTCGGGTAAGTTTTACTCACTTGATGATGAATTTCCATGTGTTAGCATGCAGGGCAATATCCAGCTTGGATATGACTGAACATATGTCCAGCAAACTGTGAATCACTGCACAAGAAAACAAAAACTTTACTGTGTTCCTGTAATAAATATGTAAATCAAAGTTTGTTTTGTATCAGGAGGTCCAGACTGTCTTATAACTAAATACATTTTACTACTAGTTTCACTGGAACACATGAATCATAAAGAAAATACTGAAGAAAATTCGTAAGTCGGGAGTAAGGGCTTAAAAGGAAAGCACTCTGACGGACGCACCTGCGACTATATCAGATATTTCTTCTTCAGAGGCACTGGTCTCCAGGCTGATCTTCTCCAGCAGCTCCATCAGGCACTTCTGGAGAGAGTAGGCTTCTCTGAAGAGGCTCTGTAGCAGGTCACCTACTAGTGACAGTCTCCCGCTGTACACAACCTCACTATCCTACAAACCAAACTGCAGTCAGTTGTAGACAATCACACTGCACTTTTTCACAACAGGTGTCTGGAGATGGCTTATTTCAGTGTGCTCAAATTTCAGTGAGATTGTTTGATTAATGCTGCAATTAGGCTAGAGGTCATAACTCGTAATTCTCGCCTTCTGACCAGGAAAAACCAACACTCCCTCAACTCAGAATTCCTACTCAGGGTGATCTCCTCAACGCCAAGCTCCTTCGAGTTCAGCAAGTGACTTCAAATCAACATGGCCACTCGCCTCTTACCTTTAAATAAGTTATCCTGTATACACAGGTATTGGCATACAGACATATTCACTTCTTAAATCTATAACACTGACCCTACAGTTCACTGTTCTGAACTTACTTTCAGTTATCTTATCAATTATGAACTTAAAAGACATGTTACAACAGACTTACAAATGCTCAAGAAGCTTGTTAATTAGACTCACAAAAGTACCAACAATTCTCTTCAGGCTCTTTACAGTTATTAGATAATACTGATAATACAATAATAATAATACAATAATACTGGCTTTCATTTATAATAATTTATGTGTATGTTCAAAATGACTGCTGGGTTTTTCCATAAAAGAAGTGCAGAGTGTGGTACAGATCTGAGCGAGTTGTACCTTGCAGTGCTGGAAGGTGTCCTTTAAGATGTGGAGGACACACGAGGGCAGAGAGCGGATGGAGTCCAGCGACGTAGCGTCATCGAGAGCACACACGTGACGCACACAAGCAGACAGAGCCTCCAGTGTCTGCACCATCATCTACATACATAAACGTTATAAATAGCTTAAACTCCCATCTTTATTAACAACATAACGTGCAGGAGAGATGATTAAGATGCTATATGTTACATAGCCTGTATTCTATCTGTCTACAGTGAATATTAGAAGAGGAAATAAATGCTATTATGCCAATTCTTTTATTATTTAATTCATCAGGAATAAAGGATATAGGGTTTAGGACAGTGAAACATGTGACACTTCACAAAAGATAAGGTACAACATGCCCAGACAATACCAACCACGCTATCCAACATGCCTTACAAACACAAATCCTTATAAAACCCACTGATCGTGAGCTTCTCTAACAAACGTTATTCAGAGAACCTGCAAATTGTTCCTGAGGAATGCGTGCAGCTCAGCGTTCTGGCTAGGCACGTCTCCGATTTGCTTGGCAATCTCTTCCAAAAGGCCAGTAAACATCACCACCACCTGTAGCCAACAAGGCATGACATGTCCATTATAGAAAGATAAAAACGGATGTTCTTCATCATGTGAAAGAAACCACACATTCAGGTGGGTGTACAGTGCGAGAGAACTCACCTTAGGTAGGATTTTAGAGAAACATTCTCCCTCAAGTTCTGACAGAGGGAGATGAGGAAGGAACATGTCTACAATAATCTGCAGAACATCTGGAAATATAAACAATCAGTGTACATCATGCCACATGAATATTAAATAACAAAGGCTAACAGGTATTTCACTGCTTCATCGCAAGGTGCACAGTATGAGTTAAAAACACACAAATAAAAAAAGAAAACACCACCATTGGCTAAAATACTTACTGATGTGCTCATTCCAGCTATTAGTGTTATGAGGAATGGAGTACAACAGTCAAGGAAGTCAAGCTTGTGTTTCTTCTGAGCCTAAATTGTGTTAAAAAAGTTTGTGACAGCAATAAAGTGGTGGGTTTCTAAATCTGTGGTTGGCAAAAGGACCATGACGGATAGGCATGAGGTCTAAGGTTTAAATTATTACTTTTTAAATGTGATAATTGTCAAGAATTAATCCTTTGTTTTCACGTGACATCAAAAAAAGGTGTATGTTGCTGTCCACCGTTTTGATTCCCTACACAACGCCACATCTCTGTGTGAAGACCGCTACACCGTGGCCTAAACAGGTGGAGGTGGAGAAACCTCGACCAGGTGGAGAAAACAAGATCCTTCAAGGTTGTGAAAGTTCTTCTGAATCTGGGCCCTGAGACTCAGATATCATCTGAAAAAGGCACTGGTTATGGAAGGCTGCCGTTAATCATAAGAATATCAGTATTTGTTTTTATTCTCATGACAAATAAAAATGTTGTCAGTATGAAGTTTACGTGGTGAATCCTGAACTTTATCACATTACTCCATCCTGCTGAAGCTTTATTAAGGTAAAGTGAAATGTTTAACTCACTCATCCTCACAACTCCATAGACATGGTGGATTAATCAAACTATGATATGAGATGTACAACTTCATTAGAAAATGTTAAACATTCTCAGCAGTAGTGAGAAACAGCAGGAGCTCTTCAGGGAGAGATCTCCTGACTGTCAAAGTCAGTGTGGGTTTAAATGCCAGCTCAGGCACTATAACCGGTATTTTATGATGAATAAAATCTATATGATGAATAAAAGTCTACCCTTTATTTCAGCCTGGTGAATGTACTTGTGGAGAAAAACGACACATCGCATGCTGATCAGTCTGGTTTTGTTTATAGCTGCTGTGTGTGTGTGTGAGTGAGTGAGTGAGTATAAAGCAGTAAGCCGGGGGTAAAGGATATGAGCAGCCTGGGCAGGACCGCTTTCAGCTGCTGCTGACAAACCTCCGGGCTCCACTGGACCACCTGCTCCAGGAGACCAGCCGCAGACATCGCCGGGGTGCCGGGAGAGGCCCTGCTCCAGCACTGCGGGGAACGGGCCGCTAATGGGCGGCTAGCTAACCGCTAAGTACCCGCTAACTACCCACTAACTAACAGAGCCGCTGCTAACTGCTAACTAAAACAACACATTCAGCCAACTCCTCCAGAACCAGTCTGTGAGCTCACAAGCGGGAAAAACACATCACGCTTATCACTGAAACACAACCGGAACTGATTAAAAAACCAGATTTACTCAAAAGTCCGTGAACTTTAATGAGACGCGAAGCCGCTCAGGGTTTAAAATTAACCGCTTCTTCCTCAGCGCTGTGGACGAGACCATTCAGCTGCCGGGCGGGGGGGTGCGACTGAGAGTCGGGGAAAACTGTTCAAATGTAACTCGCAGGTATCGAGGAATATGTGTGACATTCTGCACAGCAGCTCTGTAAAGTCTCTGTAAAGTCTCTGTAAAGTCTCCTAAGACGTCTGCTGATATTTATCTATTAATATATTTCACTTCGAGAGAAATGGTATGGCTCAAAAAATTGCGTGCTCGCGTGTGCAGTGACGTCAGAAGCGCGCGTCTGTAATTGGTCAGAAAGTTTTACGTTATAAAATTGTGTGTGTGTGTGTGTGTGTGTGTGTGTGTGTGTGTGTGTGAGTTAGTCAGTTAATGATGACAGTTTTATTCTCTTTTTAGGTTTCTACAAAGCGTTTCACTCTCTCAATCACGAATTTATTTTTTTATCTCTTAAAAAGCTTGGATTTGGTGATCCATTCTGTAAATGTATAAGAACTCTCTACAATAACGCCAACTGCTCTATCAATCTTAAAAGGGATACCTCTCCTAGATTTCAGCTGTCGAGAGGAGTTGGTCAGGGCTGCCCTGTCTCACCTTATTTATTTCTTATAGCTGCACAACTTCCTTCCTCCTTCCTTTCAAGTAGTCATCTGCAGGGTTTTACTGTTGCTTCCGGTTTAAAGCTGAATCTTGATACATGTGAACTGTTAGCTATTAAAACTTGCTCTTCTCCTTCTCTTTACAGTATCCCAGTTAAATTACAGGTGACCTATCTTAGTGTATTTATATGTAAGGAAGATAAAGTCAGATGCAGATTAAACTTTGACCCAGTTATTGGAAAAGCTAAAAGGAAATTCAGTTCATGGTTACAGAGAGATTTAATTCTGATTCATTTTGGACTATTCTTCCTAATATTGTTTTCTCTAAGGTGGGAGGTCTCCCTTTCTTATTGTTATGTAATTACAATATCACTAAATTGCCCCTTAAAATATCAAATTTTCATAAACAAGTGCTTTTGGCATGGCATCTGATTTATAAACATAATTTTAGTCCTCACAGTTATTTTATTTGGAATAATGGTGATATTCTTTATAAAAGTAAATCTTTGTTTTTCCCAAATTGGGTCAATAATAATATTATTCTAGTTTCTCAGTTAATAAATTCTGATGGTTACTTATATTCTTATTCAGAGTTTCTGAGTAAATATAATATTCCTGTCACTCCTTGAGAGTTCGCCATTGTAATGGATGCCATTCCCTGTGGGGCCATAACTCTTCTCAAGGGCTCTGCTAGATCCCAGTTTTCTTTGTCGATGATTCATCCTTTTGATACAGTGATTGGAAAGATTTGTTTTTTATCTACCTCTTCCAGTCGGAACAAAAGAATTAGACAACTGTTTCAGGCTGAGATAACTTCTCTCCCACACATTATGTCTCACTGGAATGGCCTACATGAAAACATTCCATGGAAGAAAGTGTGGACTTTGTCATCTAAATATTTAATAACTAATAAGGTAAAAGATGTTTCTTATAAATTACTTCATCTTTTCTACCCTGTTAAGCTCTATATGAAAAAAAATGTTTCCAGATATTGATTCTTTATGCTCCTTCTGTGGGGCTGAAGATGAATCTATGTCTCATAGATTCTAGTTTTTTGGGAATGTACATTTACTAATTTATTTTGGGAGGATTTCTGTATTTTTGTACATGCTTTTTCCTCACAGAGTTTCTCTTTGTTATATAAAGATTTTATTTGGCTGTCATAACTTTACTAAAGAAGACAAGGACAAATATTTTTTGATAAATTTACAGTATTTATTGTTCTTGCAAAATTCTTTTTACACAAATGTAAGTTTCAAGGTGCTAAGCCCTACTTTCCTGTTTTCTGTAAGGACCTTAAATCCTACCTGGACACTCTTCTTACATCCAACAATTCCAAAGCCCTTAAAACTGTCTCAATATGTCATTCTCATTATATTTTCCTGATTTTGTAACCAGTAATTATATTACCAATTAAATCAATTACCCCTGGTATTGATTTTTGTATGTTCTTTATGGTAATAAATAAAAAAAAAAGAAAAGAAAAAAAAGTCTGCTGTGTGTGTGTGTGTGTGTGTGTGTGTGTGTGAAGGGAATACATTCTTTCAGTGCTGTCACTCTTTCATTAAGTCTTCCTAAATGTTTATATACATCACTTTATAATCTCTTTTTGTACTGGGTTAATAAGTTGATGCATAAAGGATATTTATAAATAAATTATTAGGACAATTATACATCTGCATTATGATCATTTTTACTGATATGGAGATCATGTGACGCTTTAATAGCACACAGATCAACTCCATTCAACTGATCATGTGACTTCTTATGGCAACTTATGTTTTTGTGTTTTTATTTATAAATAGTTTTGCAGACTATATGGATTTTTCCTCCAACTTCAGTATTATGTAGATTCATGACATACACTCACCAGCCACTTTATTAGGAACACCTGTACACCTGCACATTCAAGCAGTTATCTAATCAGACAATTATGTGGCAAGAGCACAGTGAATAAAATCATGCAGATACAGGTCAAGAGCTCCAGTTAATGTTCACATCAAACATCAGAATGAGGAAAAAGTGTGATCTCTGTGACTTTAACTGTGGCATGGTTGTTGGTGCCAGACGGGCTGGTTTGAGTGTTTCAGGAACTGCTGATCTCCTGGGATTTTCACACACAACAGTCTCTAGAGTTTACACTGAATGGTGTGAAAAACAAACAAAGCAGCAGTTTTGCAGGTGGAACACCTTGTTGATGAGAGAGATCAGAGAAGAACAGCCACACAAGTCTGAGCTGACATGGGGTCTACAGGAACACAAATAAGACAGTGGTGAGCAGAAAAGCATCTCAGAATGCACAGCAGAAGACCCCATCGGGTTCCACTCCTGTCAGCCAAGAACAGGAATCTGAGGCTACAGTGGGCACAAACTGTAGGGACAGATGAAGATTAGAAAAACGTCACCTGACCTTTTTCCAACCTACAACCATCCAGTTTCAGTGAGCCTGTGCTCAATGTAGCATCAGAATCCCAGGAGATCAGACGTTTCTGAAATAATAAATCCAGACCATCTGGCACCAGTAACAATGCCACAGTCACAGTCAGTGAAATCACATTTTCCCCACATTCTGTTGATGTGAACATTAACTGAAGCTCTTGACCTGCATCTGCGTGATTTTATGTGTTGTTCTGCTGCCACATGATTAGCTGATTAGATAATTGCATGAATAGCATGATAGGTGTTCCTATTAAAGTGGCCAGATGAGTGTATAATCTCAGTGAAATCCATTTCAGTTCCAGGTTGAAACATTTCAAAATTAAGAAAAGTTTAATGAGAATGGATACATAATGCAAGCCGCTGTATAAGAAATTTCTCCAGTGTTAGTGTCACTTTTCACTTTTGGGTGAAACCAGACTTTAAATCTTAGAAAGCTAGAATTTTATTTCAGATTGAGACACTCGCAAAAGGGAAACATATTTCAATTCAGGAAAATTTCACAGTGTGAAGGGATTCCCAGGCCGCCACAAATACACCGTGCTTTTAGAATTGTCGAAATGATTTTTTTTGTTTGTTTTTTTCTTGTGTGGACAGATCTACCTACTCGTTATTCTATTAGACTCAGATACCTGATGACACCATTCCATAGGCTACCTACTGAGATGAGTCCACTTCACCACCATACCAGTACTTCCTGAATGATTGTTTATGGCCAAAATGTAAAAATATTCCCAAATGCAGATATAAAGAAAATGCTGAGGTTTTCTCAAAACAATTCCCAAACTGTTTCATGTTTCATTGTTTTCTTGTAAATTTTTAGTTCATAGCTTTGAAGTAGTGTAGCATTGCATAAAGGCCCAAAAATAACTATCAACTATTGTAAGAACACTTATATTTAAAAAAAAAAATCTCCCTGAAAGATAGAAATCTTTACAATTAACATGTGATCTTCAATAGCATACATCTATTTTGTACTGATATGCTGAGTTGTCTTTTTTAAACTTCTTTCATCTACATATTGATCTGTTTTCACTTTGTTTAACGGTTTTCAACATTATCCTCAATGCGGTTTGACTGCTCGCTGACCGTAGTGCCAGTGGAAACTCATCACGTCCTAAAGAGAACGATGCAGCAGCGCTTTAATCACACTATCCGTTATCACCCAGATGAGGATGGGCTCCCTTCTGAGTCTGGTTCCTCTCAGGGTTTCTTCCTTATAGGGAGTTTTTCTTTGTCACCGTCGCCTCTGGCTTACTCATTAGGGATACATTCACATATTTACAATTTATTTTAGTTTAATTTAATTTGAATGTATTTATTCTGTAAACCTACTTTGTGACAATGCCCATTGTTAAAAGTGCTATACAAATAAAATTGAATTGAGTCGAACTTTAGTCTTTAGTCTTGTCTAGCTCTCTCACATCCTCATCTGCACACTCCACTCAAACTTTTATGCTAACGTCAGTGCCATCACGCTTGTCGTGTTGCAGATTGCTAACTAGCCGAGCCGAGTCCCTGAGTCTCTACTGTAACTCCGTGAGCAGCTGCGTCATCCAGCTGCATTGCATTCTGTAACTCTATGATTCCACTACGTCTACATTAGATTTCTCATTTATACAACATCGAACATTGCTGGAAAATGGGGAGTGAGAAAATAAGCTCTTGCTCTTTTTAAAGATGCTAACAGTGAAACCTGACCATTGTCCCTTATGTGTAAGATGAATTACTTTTCTCCTGTTAAACATCACTGAAACTGCACCAGCAATGTCACCGTGTGACGTCAGTGTGGCACACAATTGCTAAATTCTCACAGGAACAGAGAAAATACAGCATTAACCAACTAATTAACACCAAAATCACTTAGTATATCACAAATATTTAATGCATTTCAGGGAGGACTTTTCCTTTAAAACATCTTATAAATGCCTACTACTGATTTTTAGGCCAATTGTGGCACAATGGTTAAAACCATTTTTTTTCTTGATGTTTCCATGTTATTGCGATTAAGCTCCTGCTTAACAGAGAAGTCTCCTTAAAATTCCCGTAGGTGATCAAGCACGTGGAAGCAAACACACCTCCGTAAATATCAGTTTCCTGTGGTCTCTGCTGGAACATTATCGGCTTCCTGTGATTATCAGAGCACTTACGAGAACAAAGTCAATATCATGTTCTTGTAAGGAGGCTTGCCCAAAGAAGGAGTTTCTTCCTGTGTCACAAAAGATGAAGACCGGCTCTCCCTGTGTATAGTACTGACTAAAAATTATATATCAAATTTGGCTTAAATATTTTTAGATTTTTTTTTTTTTGCCTTCTGCATTAGTGTGTCAGTAGAAAAGAGCAAATTTCAGATTTTCATTCATTTAAAAAAATGTTGCAGAGACTTTTTAATGTCACTAAATAATATATTAAAGAATAGATCACCTTTCAGATTAAAAACATCATTTGAGGCTGTCAGTGAGCATGAAATTCTGCAGAAATGTCAAAGTACTGTCACATCGAATATTAATTTGATTTACTTTTGGTTTTTGTTTACTGCTCTTTATAGTTATTTTTTGGTATTTATTATTAATGTTTTTATTTCCTTACTTTGTAAACATCTTTGCAGAACTTATTTAGACTTTTTCACAGTACCTATATACAAATAAGCTTCAGTGCATTCCTTGAAGTCCTATCACTGAGTCCTAATAATCCTGTTGAACTAAACACTGAGTGACAACATGACCTAAAACAGTATTTTTGACTTATTAATGCATTTCTGATATTTGTAAGTTGGATTAATAAAAATCTTGTTATGGGAAAACAATGCAGTACAGACATGTCTATAAAGCTGATAAGATCTGTTAATGTCTGGCACCTTCAAAATCTTTTCTATTGTTCCCAGAAGTGCTGGCACACAAAGAAGGAAGATGAGAGGAAAAGGAACTCACAGGCTTCTGCCTGATTTGTGCTTGATTAAAGCAGCCATTCGTGTAATCAACCACATTATTTTCTTCTTCTATGTGATGAGTACAGAGTGAAAGCATGTATTAATTTTAACTTTTCTGTATTGAAGTGACCCAAAAGCATGGTGATGTGCGTCATCTGTACTATTCCTGGCCTCCAAGCAGACAGACACATTCTGTGATGGAGCCAGGATGTGTTTTTCACAGTACACATCACACACTCGCTTCCTTTATGAACTTCATCTCACATTGTTAAAATCTCAGAGGACTGAGGGAAGACAGAACCAGTACAGTACAGTAGCTTTAGTAGTTTTATTTGTCACGATCTGATCAACATTTTTACTGTAGAAAGTAACATACATATTGCTGTGAATACTGAAAGGTAGCTATTTGCACATTGATGTCAAACAGATAATGCATCATAAAAGTCAACCCCTTTTTTTTTCATTCCATCGTGATCTCGTAGTCTTTGAAGACAGCTCTCAGTTTTCCCACTGTGACTGCATGGTCAGCCTTTCCATAGCCCTAAAACACTACATGTGAGAACACATTCTGAGGGAAAGCTTTTTAGCTCTGAAGCTTTTTTTAACTAACTATAATAATGAGGTAATGTTTAATTACCGTAGACTCTCCAAACACTCTTAGTTTCTTCTTGTTGCTGTCATGCTCTATCTTTCCACCACCAAGGCAGGTACACTCCAGACCTAGAGTATCCATAGCAGGGCTCAACTTTTCAAAGATATGATCTAAAATCAGAGAGATGAGGTCATGTGAGGTGTTTGAATTTTTTTTTTTTTTTTTTTAATCTCTGAAAGGTTAGCATTGAGATCCACCCAACATATATTATATATACTACATTCATTGGTAGTTTTTTGGGTAAACTTATCAACTTATATGTATTTATGGATTAAATTGACTTTCTGGCAATTCATCTACACACAATAACTCATAATGACAAAGTGAGAAAAAGTTTTGCAATTGTATCAAAAATCAAAAGCTGAAATCTCTCATTTAGTTAAGTATTCAGACCAGTGGGTTTATTCTTTACTGTAGAAGCTCCTTTGGCAGCAATTACAGCTTCGAGTCTTCCTGAGTAATTCTCTACAAGCTTTCCACACCTGGATATGGGCAGTTTCTCCCATTCTTCCTGGCAGATCCTCTCAAGCAGTTTGGATGGGGAGCATCTGTGAAAATCTTCAGGTTTTTCCACAGATGTTCTCTGGAGTTCAAGTCTGGGCTTTGGCTGGGCTTCTCAAGAACATTCAGAGACTTGTTTCATGCACAGGGTCGTGCTGAAAGGTGAACTTTCGTCTCAGTCTGAGGTCATGTGTACTGAAGCATGTTTTCTTCAAGGACCACTCTGTATTTGGCTGCATTCATCCTTTCCTGAATTCTGACCAGTCTCCCCATCCCTGCCACTGGTAAGCACCCCCCAGAGCATACTACCATGATGCTGCCACCACCAAGCTTCACCGTACTGGACTCCAGTCAAGTTTTAGAAACACCTGCAGATAATCACAGCAAACAGGATACATCTGAGCTGAATCCAGAGTGCCTTACCCAAGGGTCTGAGTACTTATCTAAAAGTCATTTCAGTTTTTGATTTTTAATAACCTTGCAAAAATTACTAAAAACACATTTTCGCTTTGTCATTGTGGGTTATGGTTTGTAAATTGAATCCATTTTAGATTAAATTTATAACACAAAGTGTGCAAAACTGAAGGGAACTGAATACTTTCTGAACCCACTGTAATAAGTATTAAATCAGCATCTGATCAGCATCTGCTATAAAGTATAATGTCAATTAAACATATTTATTAGCAACACAAGTATTTATTAGCTGTAACTAAGCTCATTATAAATTTTAAATAAAATTTAAAACTGCAAACAGGAAACACGAGATATTACGAGACACAACACACTTTATTTTCATCGATCTTAAAGCTACAGACAAAACGTTTTCCGACGGACATTTAAATCTGCCTTGAAAGCCAGTGCGATAGCTGGAATCTGTCGACAATTCCCGAAACTATCATCACTCATCCCAAGCCTAGTCAGGACACGCTCAACTGCTGTGCTCCAAACAGCACACTGCACACTGCATTACATTTGTAATTAAATAGAAAGGACACTAAATGTGTAGTGGCATATTATCTAGTAGGGATGAGCATTTTAGGTAAGTTTACTATTTAAATTTTCAATGTAGTAATTAATTACTATTCAAATATTCATGCTTCTGCCCACATTTTTATAAAATAATAATAATAAAAAAGGCATATATGGCACAAATGAGTAAAAGCACAGGTCAGTGTGTGTGAAAGTGCATGCTGGCAGCATACAGTACACCGAGTGACACTCTTTAAACCCCACATGACTTTATGAGCTGTAAGTGCCACTGGGTTGTTGGACTGGTTGAGGACTTGGAGAGTTTGCTGAGCTGTACTGCTACCTTCCCTGTTTGTTTCTCTTTTAAAAAAAAAAAAAGAAAAAAACTGGGACTGATTTCTTGGCTGTTTCAGTGTTTTTGATCCCACTTTCCCGTCACCAAACCAAACTTTATTTGATCTTTATTACTCATAAGAGTAAATGTAATCTAGGTTGGTTAACTGGCCGATACTAGCTGGTTAGGCTAATAAAAGAGTAGTTGTGGTGAAACTGGGCGCGTCACGTGACTGCCTGCTCCTGTAGGCTCCCTGGCCGGATACACACCTTCCAGTTTGCAGTTTATTATTAAAAAATAACTCACAGTATTCGCTGTGGAAAGAGAACATGAGCCTGCCATCCCCAAGGTGCAGTACACCAGGAAGCTCGTGTGTAAAGCCATGTGTGTAGGTTTTGACACCCATGTTCAGCATGCAGTGGCACTACAGCAGCACGGCCAGCTCGCAGGAACTTACTGTGGTACTCAGCACTCTTTGTGCCTCTCACTATGTCCTTGTGGTCGGTTCCACCTTTAACCTTTACTCTCACTAAAATGTATTTAAATTTCCCGTCCGGGTCGATCTCCACGTCCGGGACTTTACTCAAGCAGTCAGCCATTGCTGAGCTCAACCTCCTGCTTATTTCAGGCTCAAACCTCTTAAGGCGAAGAAGTATTTCGATTGGTTGGTCAGGGGAACCAATGAAAATGAAGAAGAGGCGGAACTTACTGACCACTGGGCGACGTTTCGCATTTGCAACTCTGTGGCAGATATATTATGGTTTTATAAAGACAGTTTATGGTTTTATAAAGACAGTTTATGGTTTATGGTATTAAATTAATTAAATTAAATAAAAAAATAGCCAGAGGGTTTAAAAAGAACCAGAACAAAAAAGACAGTTTTGAAGACAATATTTAGATCACATTCAGAAAAATGGTGATATATATATATACACACACACACACCGTATATATGTATAATACACTGTACAGCTTATACACTGCACACACACCATATATATGTATAGCACACTGTACAGCTTATACACTGCACACACACCATATATATGTATAGCACACTGTACAGCTTATACACTGCACACACACCATATATATATATATAGCACACTGTACAGCTTCTACACTGCACATACGCCATATATATGTATAGCACACTGTACAGCTTCTACACTGCACACACACCATATATATGTATAGCACACTGTACAGCTTCTACACTGCACACACACCATATATATGTATAGCACACTGTACAGCTTATACACTGCACACACACCATATATATGTATAGCACACTGTACAGCTTATACACTGCACACACACCATATATATGTATAGCACACTGTACAGCTACACTGAATATACACCATATATATGTATAGCACACTGTACAGCTTATACACTCAATATACACCATATATATGTACAGCACACTGTACAGCTTATACACTCAATATACACCATATATATGTATAGCACACTGTACAGCTTATACACTGCACACACACCATATATATGTATAGCACACTGTACAGCTTCTACACTGCACATACGCCATATATATGTATAGCACACTGTACAGCTACACTGAATATACACCATATATATGTATAGCACACTGTACAGCTACACTGCACACACACCATATATATGTATAGCACACTGTACAGCTTATACACTGCACACACACCATATATATGTATAGCACACTGTACAGCTTATACACTGCACACACACCATATATATGTATAGCACACTGTACAGCTTATACACTGCACACACACCATATATATGTATAGCACACTGTACAGCTTATACACTGCATATACGCCATATATATGTATAGCACACTGTACAGCTTATACACTGCATATACGCCATATATATGTATAGCACACTGTACAGCTTATACACTGCATATACGCCATATATATGTATAGCACACTGTACAGCTTATACACTGCATATACGCCATATATATGTATAGCACACTGTACAGCTTATACACTGCACACACACCATATATATGTATAGCACACTGTACAGCTTATACACTGCATATACACCATATATATGTATAGCACACTGTACAGCTTATACACTGCACACACACCATATATATGTATAGCACACTGTACAGCTTATACACTGCACACACACCATATATATGTATAGCACACTGTACAGCTTATACACTGCATATACGCCATATATATGTATAGCACACTGTACAGCTTATACACTGCACACACACCATATATATGTATAGCACACTGTACAGCTTATACACTGCACACACACCATATATATGTATAGCACACTGTACAGCTACACTGCAAATACACCGTATATATGTATAGCACACTGTACAGCTTATACACTCAATATACACCATATATATGTATAGCACACTGTACAGCTTATACACTGGACACACACCATATATATGTCTAGCACACTGTACAGCTACACTGCACATACGCCATATATATGTATAGCACACTGTACAGCTTATACACTGCACATACACCGTATATATGTATAGCACACTGTACAGCTTCTACACTGCACACACACCATATATATGTATAGCACACTGTACAGCTTCTACACTGCACATACGCCATATATATGTATAGCACACTGTACAGCTACACTGAATATACACCATATATATGTATAGCACACTGTACAGCTTATACACTCAATATACACCATATATATGTACAGCACACTGTACAGCTACACTGCACACACACCATATATATGTATAGCACACTGTACAGCTTATACACTGCACACACACCATATATATGTATAGCACACTGTACAGCTTATACACTGCACACACACCATATATATGTATAGCACACTGTACAGCTTATACAGTGCACACACACCATATATATGTATAGCACACTGTACAGCTTATACACTGCATATACGCCATATATATGTATAGCACACTGTACAGCTTATACACTGCATATACGCCATATATATGTATAGCACACTGTACAGCTTATACACTGCATATACGCCATATATATGTATAGCACACTGTACAGCTTATACACTGCATATACGCCATATATATGTATAGCACACTGTACAGCTTATACACTGCACACACACCATATATATGTATAGCACACTGTACAGCTTATACACTGCATATACACCATATATATGTATAGCACACTGTACAGCTTATACACTGCACACACACCATATATATGTATAGCACACTGTACAGCTTATACACTGCACACACACCATATATATGTATAGCACACTGTACAGCTTATACACTGCATATACGCCATATATATGTATAGCACACTGTACAGCTTATACACTGCACACACACCATATATATGTATAGCACACTGTACAGCTTATACACTGCACACACACCATATATATGTATAGCACACTGTACAGCTACACTGCAAATACACCGTATATATGTATAGCACACTGTACAGCTTATACACTCAATATACACCATATATATGTATAGCACACTGTACAGCTTATACACTGGACACACACCATATATATGTCTAGCACACTGTACAGCTACACTGCATATATACCGTATATATGTATAGCACACTGTACAGCTTCTACACTGCACACACACCATATATATGTATAGCACACTGTACAGCTTATACACTGCATATATGTATAGCACACTGTACAGCTTATACACTGCACATACACCATATATATGTATAGCACACTGTACAGCTACACTGCACATACACCATATATATGTATAGCACACTGTACAGCTACACTGCATATACACCATATATATGTATAGCACACTGTACAGCTTCTACACTGCACATACACCATATATATGTATAGCACACTGTACAGCTACACTGCACATACACCATATATATGTATAGCACACTGTACAGCTACACTGCATAAACACCATATATATGTATAGCACACTGTACAGCTTCTACACTGCACATACACCGTATATATGTATAGCACACTGTACAGCTTATACACTGCATA
This sequence comes from Pangasianodon hypophthalmus, assembly GCF_027358585.1. Lineage (NCBI taxonomy): Eukaryota > Metazoa > Chordata > Actinopteri > Siluriformes > Pangasiidae > Pangasianodon > Pangasianodon hypophthalmus. The sequence goes on along the minus strand of NC_069728.1, from coordinate 1,982,920 downwards.
TACGCCATATATATGTATAGCACACTGTACAGCTTATACACTCAATATACGCCATATATATGTATAGCACACTGTACAGCTACACTGCATATACGCCATATATATGTATAGCACACTGTACAGCTTATACACTGAATATACACCATATATATGTATAGCACACTGTACAGCTTATACACTCAATATACACCATATATATGTATAGCACACTGTACAGCTACACTGCATATACACCATATATATGTATAGCACACTGTACAGCTACACTGCACACACACCATATATATGTCTAGCACACTGTACAGCTTATACACTGCACACACACCGTATATATGTATAGCACACTGTACAGCTTATACACTGCATATACGCCATATATATGTATAGCACACTATACAGCTTATACACTCAATATACGCCATATATATGTATAGCACACTGTACAGCTACACTGCATATACACCGTATATATGTATAGCACACTGTACAGCTTATACACTGCATATACACCATATATATGTATAGCACACTGTACAGCTTATACACTGCATATACGCCATATATATGTATAGCACACTGTACAGCTTATACACTGCATATATGTATAGCACACTGTACAGCTTATACACTGCACATACACCATATATATGTATAGCACACTGTACAGCTACACTGCACATACACCATATATATGTATAGCACACTGTACAGCTACACTGCATATACACCATATATATGTATAGCACACTGTACAGCTACACTGCATAAACACCATATATATGTATAGCACACTGTACAGCTTCTACACTGCACATACACCGTATATATGTATAGCACACTGTACAGCTTATACACTGCATATACGCCATATATATGTATAGCACACTGTACAGCTTATACACTCAATATACGCCATATATATGTATAGCACACTGTACAGCTACACTGCATATACGCCATATATATGTATAGCACACTGTACAGCTTATACACTGAATATACACCATATATATGTATAGCACACTGTACAGCTTATACACTCAATATACACCATATATATGTATAGCACACTGTACAGCTACACTGCATATACACCATATATATGTATAGCACACTGTACAGCTACACTGCACACACACCATATATATGTCTAGCACACTGTACAGCTTATACACTGCACACACACCGTATATATGTATAGCACACTGTACAGCTTATACACTGCATATACGCCATATATATGTATAGCACACTATACAGCTTATACACTCAATATACGCCATATATATGTATAGCACACTGTACAGCTACACTGCATATACACCGTATATATGTATAGCACACTGTACAGCTTATACACTGCATATACACCATATATATGTATAGCACACTGTACAGCTTATACACTGCATATACGCCATATATATGTATAGCACACTGTACAGCTACACTGCATATACACCATATATATGTATAGCACACTGTACAGCTTATACACTGCACACACACCATATATATGTCTAGCACACTGTACAGCTACACTGCACATACGCCATATATATGTATAGCACACTGTACAGCTTATACACTGCACATACACCGTATATATGTATAGCACACTGTACAGCTTCTACACTGCACATACACCGTATATATGTATAGCACACTGTACAGCTTATACACTGCATATACGCCATATATATGTATAGCACACTGTACAGCTTATACACTGCACATACACTGTATATATGTATAGCACACTGTACAGCTTATACACTGCATATACGCCATATATATGTATAGCACACTGTACAGCTTCTACACTGCACATACACCGTATATATGTATAGCACACTGTACAGCTTATACACTGCATATATGCCATATATATGTATAGCACACTGTACAGCTTATACACTGCACATACACTGTATATATGTATAGCACACTGTACAGCTTATACACTGCATATACGCCATATATATGTATAGCACACTGTACAGCTTCTACACTGCACATACACCGTATATATGTATAGCACACTGTACAGCTTATACACTGCATATACGCCATATATATGTATAGCACACTGTACAGCTTATACACTGCACACACACCGTATATATGTATAGCACACTGTACAGCTTATACACTGCACATACACCATATATATGTATAGCACACTGTACAGCTTATACACTGCATATACACCATATATATGTATAGCACACTGTACAGCTTATACACTGCACATACACCATATATATGTATAGCACACTGTACAGCTACACTGCACATACACCATATATATGTATAGCACACTGTACAGCTACACTGCATATACACCATATATATGTATAGCACACTGTACAGCTACACTGCATATACACCATATATATGTATAGCACACTGTACAGCTTCTACACTGCACATACACCGTATATATGTATAGCACACTGTACAGCTTATACACTGCATATACGCCATATATATGTATAGCACACTGTACAGCTTATACACTCAATATACGCCATATATATGTATAGCACACTGTACAGCTACACTGCATATACGCCATATATATGTATAGCACACTGTACAGCTTATACACTGAATATACGCCATATATATGTATAGCACACTGTACAGCTTATACACTCAATATACACCATATATATGTATAGCACACTGTACATCTACACTGCATATACACCATATATATGTATAGCACACTGTACAGCTTATACACTGCACACACACCATATATATGTCTAGCACACTGTACAGCTTATACACTGCACACACACCGTATATATGTATAGCACACTGTACAGCTTATACACTGCATATACGCCATATATATGTATAGCACGCTGTACAGCTTATACACTCAATATACGCCATATATATGTATAGCACACTGTACAGCTACACTGCATATACACCGTATATATGTATAGCACACTGTACAGCTTATACACTGCATATACGCCATATATATGTATAGCACACTGTACAGCTTATACACTGCATATATGCCATATATATGTATAGCACACTGTACAGCTACACTGCATATACACCGTATATATGTATAGCACACTGTACAGCTTATACACTGCACACACACCATATATATGTATAGCACACTGTACAGCTTATACACTGCATATACACCATATATATGTATAGCACACTGTACAGCTTATACACTGCACATACACCATATATATGTATAGCACACTGTACAGCTACACTGCATATACACCATATATATGTATAGCACACTGTACAGCTACACTGCATATACACCATATATATGTATAGCACACTGTACAGCTTATACACTGCACACACACCGTATATATGTATAGCACACTGTACAGCTTATACACTGCATATACGCCATATATATGTATAGCACACTGTACAGCTTATACACTCAATATACGCCATATATATGTATAGCACACTGTACAGCTACACTGCATATACACCGTATATATGTATAGCACACTGTACAGCTTATACACTGCACACACACCATATATATGTCTAGCACACTGTACAGCTACACTGCACATATGCCATATATATGTATAGCACACTGTACAGCTTATACACTGCACATACACCGTATATATGTATAGCACACTGTACAGCTTATACACTGCACACACACCATATATATGTATAGCACACTGTACAGCTACACTGCATATACACCATATATATGTATAGCACACTGTACAGCTACACTGCATATACACCATATATATGTATAGCACACTGTACAGCTTATACACTGCACACACACCGTATATATGTATAGCACACTGTACAGCTTATACACTGCATATACACCATATATATGTATAGCACACTGTACAGCTTATACACTGCACATACACCATATATATGTATAGCACACTGTACAGCTACACTGCACATACACCATATATATGTATAGCACACTGTACAGCTACACTGCATATACACCGTATATATGTATAGCACACTGTACAGCTTATACACTGCACACACACCGTATATATGTATAGCACACAGTACAGCTTATACACTGCATATACACCATATATATGTATAGCACACTGTACAGCTTATACACTGCACATACACCATATATATGTATAGCACACTGTACAGCTACACTGCACATACACCGTATATATGTATAGCACACTGTACAGCTTATACACTGCACACACACCATATATATGTCTAGCACACTGTACAGCTACACTGCATATACACCATATATATGTATAGCACACTGTACAGCTACACTGCATATACGCCATATATATGTATAGCACACTGTACAGCTTATACACTGCACACACACCGTATATATGTATAGCACACTGTACAGCTTATACACTGCATATACACCATATATATGTATAGCACACTGTACAGCTTATACACTGCACATACACCATATATATGTATAGCACACTGTACAGCTTATACACTGCATATACGCCATATATATGTATAGCACACTGTACAGCTACACTGCATATACACCGTATATATGTATAGCACACTGTACAGCTTATACACTGCACACACACCGTATATATGTATAGCACACTGTACAGCTTATACACTGCATATACACCATATATATGTATAGCACACTGTACAGCTTATACACTGCACATACACCATATATATGTATAGCACACTGTACAGCTTATACACTGCACACACCATATATATGTATAGCACACTGTACAGCTACACTGCACATACACCGTATATATGTATAGCACACTGTACAGCTTATACACTGCACACACACCATATATATGTCTAGCACACTGTACAGCTACACTGCATATACACCATATATATGTATAGCACACTGTACAGCTTATACACTGCACACACACCGTATATATGTATAGCACACTGTACAGCTTATACACTGCATATACGCCATATATATGTATAGCACACTGTACAGCTTATACACTCAATATACGCCATATATATGTATAGCACACTGTACAGCTACACTGCATATACACCGTATATATGTATAGCACACTGTACAGCTTATACACTGCATATACGCCATATATATGTATAGCACACTGTACAGCTTATACACTGCATATACGCCATATATATGTATAGCACACTGTACAGCTTATACACTGCATATACGCCATATATATGTATAGCACACTGTACAGCTACACTGCATATACACCATATATATGTATAGCACACTGTACAGCTTATACACTGCACACACACCGTATATATGTATAGCACACTGTACAGCTTATACACTGCATATACGCCATATATATGTATAGCACACTGTACAGCTTATACACTCAATATACGCCATATATATGTATAGCACACTGTACAGCTACACTGCATATACACCGTATATATGTATAGCACACTGTACAGCTTATACACTGCACACACACCATATATATGTCTAGCACACTGTACAGCTACACTGCACATATGCCATATATATGTATAGCACACTGTACAGCTTATACACTGCACATACACCGTATATATGTATAGCACACTGTACAGCTTATACACTGCACACACACCATATATATGTATAGCACACTGTACAGCTACACTGCATATACACCATATATATGTATAGCACACTGTACAGCTACACTGCATATACACCATATATATGTATAGCACACTGTACAGCTTATACACTGCACACACACCGTATATATGTATAGCACACTGTACAGCTTATACACTGCATATACACCATATATATGTATAGCACACTGTACAGCTTATACACTGCACATACACCATATATATGTATAGCACACTGTACAGCTACACTGCACATACACCATATATATGTATAGCACACTGTACAGCTACACTGCATATACACCGTATATATGTATAGCACACTGTACAGCTTATACACTGCACACACACCGTATATATGTATAGCACACAGTACAGCTTATACACTGCATATACACCATATATATGTATAGCACACTGTACAGCTTATACACTGCACATACACCATATATATGTATAGCACACTGTACAGCTACACTGCACATACACCGTATATATGTATAGCACACTGTACAGCTTATACACTGCACACACACCATATATATGTCTAGCACACTGTACAGCTACACTGCATATACACCATATATATGTATAGCACACTGTACAGCTACACTGCATATACGCCATATATATGTATAGCACACTGTACAGCTTATACACTGCACACACACCGTATATATGTATAGCACACTGTACAGCTTATACACTGCATATACACCATATATATGTATAGCACACTGTACAGCTTATACACTGCACATACACCATATATATGTATAGCACACTGTACAGCTTATACACTGCATATACGCCATATATATGTATAGCACACTGTACAGCTACACTGCATATACACCGTATATATGTATAGCACACTGTACAGCTTATACACTGCACACACACCGTATATATGTATAGCACACTGTACAGCTTATACACTGCATATACACCATATATATGTATAGCACACTGTACAGCTTATACACTGCACATACACCATATATATGTATAGCACACTGTACAGCTTATACACTGCACACACCATATATATGTATAGCACACTGTACAGCTACACTGCACATACACCGTATATATGTATAGCACACTGTACAGCTTATACACTGCACACACACCATATATATGTCTAGCACACTGTACAGCTACACTGCATATACACCATATATATGTATAGCACACTGTACAGCTTATACACTGCACACACACCGTATATATGTATAGCACACTGTACAGCTTATACACTGCATATACGCCATATATATGTATAGCACACTGTACAGCTTATACACTCAATATACGCCATATATATGTATAGCACACTGTACAGCTACACTGCATATACACCGTATATATGTATAGCACACTGTACAGCTTATACACTGCACACACACCATATATATGTCTAGCACACTGTACAGCTACACTGCACATATGCCATATATATGTATAGCACACTGTACAGCTTATACACTGCACATACACCGTATATATGTATAGCACACTGTACAGCTTCTACACTGCACATACACCGTATATATGTATAGCACACTGTACAGCTTATACACTGCATATACGCCATATATATGTATAGCACACTGTACAGCTTATACACTGCATATACGCCATATATATGTATAGCACACTGTACAGCTTATACACTGCACATACACCGTATATATGTATAGCACACTGTACAGCTTATACACTGCATATACGCCATATATATGTATAGCACACTGTACAGCTTATACACTGCACATACACTGTATATATGTATAGCACACTGTACAGCTTATACACTGCATATACGCCATATATATGTATAGCACACTGTACAGCTTCTACACTGCACATACACTGTATATATGTATAGCACACTGTACAGCTTATACACTGCATATATGCCATATATATGTATAGCACACTGTACAGCTTATACACTGCATATATGCCATATATATGTATAGCACACTGTACAGCTTATACACTGCATATACGCCATATATATGTATAGCACACTGTACAGCTTCTACACTGCATATATGCCATATATATGTATAGCACACTGTACAGCTTATACACTGCATATACGCCATATATATGTATAGCACACTGTACAGCTTCTACACTGCACATACACCGTATATATGTATAGCACACTGTACAGCTTATACACTGCATATACGCCATATATATGTATAGCACACTGTACAGCTTATACACTGCACACACACCATATATATGTATAGCACACTGTACAGCTTATACACTGCATATACGCCATATATATGTATAGCACACTGTACAGCTACACTGCACACACACCATATATATGTATAGCACACTGTACAGCTACACTGCATATATATCGTATATATGTATAGCACACTGTACAGCTTCTACACTGCACACACACCATATATATGTATAGCACACTGTACAGCTTATACACTGCATATACACCATATATATGTATAGCACACTGTACAGCTTATACACTGCACATACACCATATATATGTATAGCACACTGTACAGCTACACTGCACATACACCATATATATGTATAGCACACTGTACAGCTACACTGCATATACACCATATATATGTATAGCACACTGTACAGCTACACTGCATATACACCATATATATGTATAGCACACTGTACAGCTTCTACACTGCACATACACCGTATATATGTATAGCACACTGTACAGCTTATACACTGCATATACGCCATATATATGTATAGCACACTGTACAGCTTATACACTGCATATACGCCATATATATGTATAGCACACTGTACAGCTTATACACTGCACATACACCGTATATATGTATAGCACACTGTACAGCTTATACACTGCATATACGCCATATATATGTATAGCACACTGTACAGCTTCTACACTGCACATACACTGTATATATGTATAGCACACTGTACAGCTTATACACTGCATATATGCCATATATATGTATAGCACACTGTACAGCTTCTACACTGCATATATGCCATATATATGTATAGCACACTGTACAGCTTATACACTGCATATACACCATATATATGTATAGCACACTGTACAGCTTATACACTGCATATACGCCATATATATGTATAGCACACTGTACAGCTTCTACACTGCACATACACCGTATATATGTATAGCACACTGTACAGCTTATACACTGCATATACGCCATATATATGTATAGCACACTGTACAGCTTATACACTGCACACACACCATATATATGTATAGCACACTGTACAGCTTATACACTGCATATACGCCATATATATGTATAGCACACTGTACAGCTACACTGCACACACACCATATATATGTATAGCACACTGTACAGCTACACTGCATATATATCGTATATATGTATAGCACACTGTACAGCTTCTACACTGCACACACACCATATATATGTATAGCACACTGTACAGCTTATAAACTGCATATACACCATATATATGTATAGCACACTGTACAGCTTATACACTGCACATACACCATATATATGTATAGCACACTGTACAGCTACACTGCACATACACCATATATATGTATAGCACACTGTACAGCTACACTGCATATACACCATATATATGTATAGCACACTGTACAGCTACACTGCATATACACCATATATATGTATAGCACACTGTACAGCTTCTACACTGCACATACACCGTATATATGTATAGCACACTGTACAGCTTATACACTGCATATACGCCATATATATGTATAGCACACTGTACAGCTTATACACTCAATATACGCCATATATATGTATAGCACACTGTACAGCTACACTGCATATACGCCATATATATGTATAGCACACTGTACAGCTTATACACTGAATATACGCCATATATATGTATAGCACACTGTACAGCTTATACACTCAATATACACCATATATATGTATAGCACACTGTACAGCTACACTGCATATACACCATATATATGTATAGCACACTGTACAGCTTATACACTGCACACACACCATATATATGTATAGCACACTGTACAGCTTATACACTGCATATACACCATATATATGTCTAGCACACTGTACAGCTTATACACTGCACACACACCATATATATGTATAGCACACTGTACAGCTACACTGCATATACACCGTATATATGTATAGCACACTGTACAGCTTATACACTGCATATACGCCATATATATGTATAGCACACTGTACAGCTTATACACTGCATATACGCCATATATATGTATAGCACACTGTACAGCTTATACACTGCATATACGCCATATATATGTATAGCACACTGTACAGCTTACACACTGCATATACACCATATATATGTATAGCACACTGTACAGCTTACACACTGCATATACACCATATATATGCATGCAGTACAGCATACACACTGTTTATACACCGTATACCATGACATCCACCGTGCTCAAATTTACTGAGAGTGAACTGAGAGTATTTTGAGTTATGTAGGGTTTAATTTGCAAATTTGGCACTGTTCTTTAAAACTTGTGTTGTACTGTGTTTAGTCCCTATGTTGAGAACAGAGCTAGGCATTTAACGTTTTGATGATATGATCATCACAGGGGTGTAGCCAGACCTTTTACAGTGGGTTCACCAGGTTAGCCCCAGTGGCTTTATTGGGGTGGCAGCCTTGGGTGGGGTAAAATACTAATACTAATCCATACAAAATGGCATAATGTGGCTTCCCCTATTTGTGTATGGATCAGAGGTATTAGGCACACAACTAAGCAACTTTTTTGTCATCTAGCAAACTGCAAATAAGTCATATCTACATCATATTAGGTGACATTATATAAAATTTTAATATTGGCAGATGTCTTTGCCTTCTATTTTTCATTTAAAAGTTTTTGACTGAAGCCCATCTTTAATTTTCCATTCAAATTTTTAAAAAAATTAGTAACAAAGGATAATTTTAAACTCCATAAGGTCTATAGCTATGTTGTTGATGGGAAATTAGCCTCGGAGATTACACATGCTGGACTGCTGAACTCTTCACCATTCTTGTGGAATAGTTCAGTTTCTTTTCCTCCTTTCATCCATTTCCTCTCCAAACTTTCCCCTGATGACTTTCCCACTCTGGAAGCTTATCAGTGCCTGACAGTCTGGCTCTGTGTTTTCATAACTATTATTAATAGTACATTAGTGACCTACATTCAAAATTCCTGCAAAAATTATTTAAAAAATTAAACTAAAAATAGAAACTTTAACTTTAACTTTAAGGTTATTTGAATTAACCTGCACCTATTTCAGTTTGTGATTGCATGTGTAATTAAAGATGTTAATGGGTTGACCTGAATGTGACATCCACATTGTCTTTCAGCGTTCTATGGTCTATGTTGTGTTGTGTGTTAAAACACACTTATATTTATCCTTATTAATTAAATATTTATCAAGAATTAGGTAGCTTTAAGCAAAGGTTTTAGATTATGATCACTGCTTCAGAAGTGTGAATCCAAACCATGGCCTTGATCAAAAACATTTAAAAGTTGTTTTAGTCAGCAAAAGGAGGCTGCTGTGAATCTGTAGAAAAATACTGACAGCTTTTTTGTGAGGTAAATGTTTTGCATATTATATTATATTATATTATATTATATTATATTATATTATATTATATTATATTATATTATATTATATTTACTTTAGGCTTGCTGTACATTTAACTGGATATGTGTTCATGGAAATCAGCACCTCACTGACAGCATGTAAATCTCTGTTGTTAAAGGTTTGAAATGGAAAATAAATTTTCTGTATAAGAGGAAGCTAACATGAGTCTGTGCAAACATGCTGAACCCAAGGTCAGATAAAAACAAAGCTGTGAGGGGAAAAGGCCATGCTCTAGTGAGAAAACTGGTGATGCAGGCCAAAAATCCTTCATTGAGGTAAAACTTTGCAAACTCCTACAAAAGCCCACACAATTAAGGGCAGATGTGTCTGTGACTTTGTGTTTGTTTTGTATAAGTGGGGCCACCTCCACTGAGAATAATGAACACAATATCACTAATAAATAATTTTTGCAAGATGGTGCATAGATTTATAAATTATACATTTATGTAATTTATTACTAATTTTAAAATTATTTTGCAGTCAGGAAATGTGTGTTAGTTTACTACTCATTTACACATGTATGCTTGATATGCTTGTTTCTTCATACTGTGTTAAAAAAAATCCTGTCTGTTTATGTATTTCCAGGAATGCTGTTACTCTTACTCACATCCTGCTTTTTTCCTGGCATAGATACTTATAGTCTTTATATATACAATGTACAGTACTTTCCCTCCTATACACTGAGACACGGAAGGCAGCAAAGTGGCATTTTTAATAATTCTAGACCATGATTATTCAGTCTTTAGCATTCTAATTTGTTCACTGTAATAATGTCTCAACTAAAAACATAGAAGAAACATGCTCAGAGACAGTGATATTTTGCACGAAATAAGAATACATCTGCCAGCTGAATGCACCCGCGCTGGGCCCAGTGCAGTGATCACTCCTTCACATCCTGGTCTTCTGTAATAACCTTATTTACAGCTTGATAGGACAATGCTGAAGGTCACTGTCAGCAACCCAAGGCTACAAAAGGCTATTTTGAGTCATTGTTTTATTCAGGGTTATGGAAATGAAAAGTATAAGTTGGAGCATGAGAGACTTATCAGCATTATACATAGATTCCGGGGAATAGCCTAAACATAAGATATAAGTGAGCTAGCAACGTTTGCAGGATAGAATGCTTAACCACAAAATATTTGAAAAATCAACAAAATCAAAATGTGGAGCAATGTGGATAAAAGAGAAAAAGTACAACAGGCCAAAGAAGAGCAGCAGAGGAAACACAAAGAAAGCAGAATAAAACAGCTAATGTGATTTATGACATTTTCTGAATCTGAAACATGCAAGTCAATGGGCTGATTTTCTCCCATAGACAGCTCTCTGTATTTCATGTCAGTTTTTAACAACAAATGCAGCCTTCCCAGATGAAACCCAGGGCTCAAACCAAGAGTAAACATTCAGAGCTATTAACTGTTTAAACAATCAATCTAACAGGGCACACCTGGGCAACAAGAAATACCTGTCAGTCACATGTTCCAATATTTTTGATCTCATAAAAAATGGGTGATTTGGGCTGAATATGACACTTCAGGGACCCATATAGAGGAAGGGTATACACTAACAGGTTCGTGCTCCAGCTGGCTGATGTATAACGCATCAGAATGACTCACAGCCCACCTGTGAAGGTAAGAAGAGGCCACAAACATACACCTTGAAAAATTTAAAAATGGGTGGGTTCAAACAAAAGATGCCATGTTCTAAGTTGTTTAACACATCTAGATTTATTATCAGGAAATGAAATCTGAAATTCTGATCTATCATTTCATATTCATCTTTTGATCTCAAACCCAAATATCTTCAGTGTAGAGCAAATAATAATAATAATAATAATAATAATTATTATTATTATAATGATAAAAGAATTGGCCTTGCCATTCCAATATTGTCAGAGGGAACTGTACATGTTTTACAAGAAACCATTAGTTTATAATAAAGATATTAAATATGTCATTATAATTATGGCTTTATCTAATCATTGTTCTACAAGCAGGAATTTCCCAAGATAGAAAAAAAAATGTGATTATGCCCTTTTGGCTTTTTCCATATTAGCATAGAAAGGGGAAAGCAAATCTCCTGACACACTTCCTCACGCAGTCTACTGAGGAAGTATGGAAAGTGAGAAGAAGGGTATTTCCAGAAAGCGGAATTCCAAAACTCTAATCCATGTCGCCTCAAATTCCTGGACACGGGCTAGGGAGGAGTTGAGCCACCTATTTAAATCACCCTTGCAGCAGCTCTGAACCATAAAGACATTCATCCTATCCTGATATTGCGACTATACCTCATAGGATTACATCCAGAGAATCACTTACAATGGTAAGTACAAGGAATTCTTAGCAGTTGTGCTGTTATAGTAATCTCAAAAATTGTAAACGTCTTCTATGGGCTCCTGTGAGTGACTATTTGCATGTCAGTATAATACAAATGTGATATATTAGCAAGTGAATTATCTTGAATATGGGCAAATATATTTAATGTTTCTTGTTATGACATTATTATAAATCAAATATAATATTATTCAGCCTGTTATTAGATGATGTTAGTTATTTCAAGCTTTAGATTTTCTTGTTCTTTTGGCAGATAATGTTGCTTCTTTCTAGGAATAAATGCTTAAAATTAGCAAAATTATCTGCCAATAGAATAAGATTAAAAATGTAGAGAAAGAAAAAACCTCTAGAAATAGGTTTATTAATCTTATATTTGGTTTATTGTATTCTTATCTTATAATGGGAAATACTAGATACATTTGACTATATTCAAGATATTTTTACTTGCTATCATTGATTGCAGTGTGCAGTTGTAATTCTATTGTTCATTTTTCCTAAAAAAATTGCAGATGTTTCCTATGGGCTACTGTGAGTCAGTATTTGAATGCCAATAGTAAGCTAATTACATTAAAGCCTTATTTCACTTTTACAGGATTTCTACAATAAACGTTTGTCCACAACCTCTACATTTTTCATCTTTCTCTTTTCAAGTAAGAAATCTGTTCAACCCTTACAACCAATATAACATTACCACCACATGTATTAGAGTAGCAGTCTGGAACTGATTGGTGTGCAATAAATATCTTTGCTTTCTAACACAGTGCTGAATCAGTGGACAGGAGTGGAAGGCTGGTCCTACAATTACTCAGACACTACCATGGACTGGGCAACAGCCCGAGATTGGTGTAGGAACCACTACACAGACATGGTGGCCATTCAAAACCATGGTGAGATTGAACACCTCAATAACATACTCCCCAAGGTGGCAGGATACTACTGGATTGGTATTCGCAAAATCAACAATATCTGGACCTGGGTGGGAACCAAGAAGCATCTGACAGCAGAGGCTGAGAACTGGGCCCAAGGGGAGCCAAATAATGGACGCAACAATGAGGACTGTGTGGAAATCTACATCAAGAGAGACAAGGACATGGGCAAGTGGAATGATGAGTCCTGCCAAAAGAAGAAGACTGCACTATGTTACACTGGTATGTGATAACTGAAAAGAAATACATCATCTTGTTATAGGTGAATAGACTGGTTTGATTTATTATTAAGAACTTGGTGGTATTAAATGCAATCTGAGTTTAAGAGAATACAATTACTGAGAATAAAATTATTGATTGCATTTAATTTACTTATTATGGATTCTGTCTATGTTGCATGTCCAAGGGGTAAACCTTTTTTCTTTCCTTCAGCGTCCTGTAAGAAAGACTCCTGTAGTTCTTATGGGGAGTGTGTTGAGACCATCAACAGCCACAGGTGTAACTGTTTTGAGGGCTTTTATGGAGTCAAGTGTGAACATGGTGAGTAGCATCATAAATTTGTTATTGTTCTTTCTTGTAGTATTTTGTTTATCTGCTTATAGTGATATAGAAAACTAGAGTAGCAGTTACCCTAAGGCCATACATGTCTTACCATGTACCAAATATCCAAGTACTGAGCTTCTATCACCATGTAGAAACTGTAGTTTAGTAAAGGTACAGATTTGTATGTTGCTTGTTTAATTATTTGCACTTTCTCTCCAAGAAAGGTTAAATCTAGTTCCTAAAATCTAGAACTGAAGTGTTGTCTTTACTGCCCCTGTTTTGTGTTGTATGTTTTATTATGGTCCTGGAAGCATTATATTTCCTCCCACTATATACTAATGTATGGATGAGATATAATAATGTATATATAATAATATAAAAAATAACTAAAGAGATGTAAAAATTAACTTGGCTTGAAACCTGATTTTCAGTTGTCAAATGTGACGCAAAGGAAATCTCTGATCCTGAGCATGGCAGTGTCCAATGCCACCACCCTAATGGAGATTTCTCATACAAATCTGAATGCGAGTATTCCTGTGATGAGGGCTACCAGTTAGTCGGTGCAAAAACAACACAGTGTGGTGGTACTCAAGCATGGTCCAACAAACCTCCAACCTGTGAATGTAAGTAATTAATACCACCCCTGTTTAAACCACAGAAACTTACATTTACATTAAACAACTTGTGCTCAAGTTTAACTATATTGTTTTTTTTTATCCTTGTTTTTGTAGTAATCCAGTGCTTTGGGCTGAATATGACACTTCATGGAACTATACAGTGCAATCATCCGCTAGGAAACTTCAGCTATCTGTCCTCGTGTGAGTTTAGCTGTGAGGAAGGGTATACACTAACAGGTTCCAGCTCCAGCTGGCTGATGTGTAACGCATCTGGGCGCTGGAATGACTCACAGCCCACCTGTGAAGGTGAATCCCAATGCTGAAACTATGAAAATTCTCATGCTATAAAGTTAAATGTAGTTCTTGCCCTATTTAAATCCATAGATGTTTGAAGCAGTTGACACAGTTACAGGTTAGCTGTAAAGTCATACAGTGTGCAGTTAACTTAACTTCATGCTGAATAAATTGCTGACTCAGAAGGCACTGCTGTTTTGGGCTAGAGTGCCTTTAATGAGTGTGTCCATCAGCCTGACCACTTCTGTGTGTACCTCACAGCTGTCCGCTGTCCCATTCTTGAGGAGCCAATGGATGGGAAAATGAGCTGCAGTGGTGATAGTTATGGGAGCCGGTGCACATTCAGCTGTAATGTTGGGTTCCGACTTTTGGGCGTGTCAGAGCTCACATGCACCAAAACTGCTCAGTGGAGCCAGGAGACACCATCCTGTAAAGGTCAGAAGCAAGACTTAATCCTTCACAAATTTCATTTTCTGTGCTCATTTTTGTTCACATAAGTTAAAACACAATGGAGCAAACCAAGTCCTACTTGTGTTTAATCTGCAGCTGTGCAGTGCCCTGCTCTCCAGACTCCACAGGATGGCAGAGTGTCCTGTAAAGACCAGACTCTCAGTGTAGGCTCTGTATGCAGCTTCACTTGTGCCGAGGGCTTCATCCTGGAGGGTGCATCAAGCACAGTGTGTACAGAGACAGGAGAATGGAGCACAGCTGTCCCCAGCTGCACAGGTACAAAACCCAGCCCAAAGATCATTAATTCAACTTCTGAGGTCCAGCACCAAAGTCTAGTAATGAACTGCTATTGAATCAGGTGTCTTTTAGCAGTTAAACTAACTGAAGCTGGGAACCATAATCTAGCCAATCTAAAACACTCCAAATACCAAATGTGTATGCCTATACCAAATATATATATATTTGTTACATGTATGTAGAGTAAATATATATATGTGTGTGTGTGTGTAACGCATCTGGGCGCTGGAATGACTCACAGCCCACCTGTGAAGGTGAATCCCAATGCTGAAACTATGAAAATTCTCATGCTATAAAGTTAAATGTAGTTCTTGCCCTATTTAAATCCATAGATGTTTGAAGCAGTTGACACAGTTACAGGTTAGCTGTAAAGTCATACAGTGTGCAGTTAACTTAACTTCATGCTGAATAAATTGCTGACTCAGAAGGCACTGCTGTTTTGGGCTAGAGTGCCTTTAATGAGTGTGTCCATCAGCCTGACCACTTCTGTGTGTACCTCACAGCTGTCCGCTGTCCCATTCTTGAGGAGCCAATGGATGGGAAAATGAGCTGCAGTGGTGATAGTTATGGGAGCCGGTGCACATTCAGCTGTAATGTTGGGTTCCGACTTTTGGGCGTGTCAGAGCTCACATGCACCAAAACTGCTCAGTGGAGCCAGGAGACACCATCCTGTAAAGGTCAGAAGCAAGACTTAATCCTTCACAAATTTCATTTTCTGTGCTCATTTTTGTTCACATAAGTTAAAACACAATGGAGCAAACCAAGTCCTACTTGTGTTTAATCTGCAGCTGTGCAGTGCCCTGCTCTCCAGACTCCACAGGATGGCAGAGTGTCCTGTAAAGACCAGACTCTCAGTGTAGGCTCTGTATGCAGCTTCACTTGTGCCGAGGGCTTCATCCTGGAGGGTGCATCAAGCACAGTGTGTACAGAGACAGGAGAATGGAGCACAGCTGTCCCCAGCTGCACAGGTACAAAACCCAGCCCAAAGATCATTAATTCAACTTCTGAGGTCCAGCACCAAAGTCTAGTAATGAACTGCTATTGAATCAGGTGTCTTTTAGCAGTTAAACTAACTGAAGCTGGGCACCATAATCTAGCCAATCAAAAACACTCCAAATACCAAATGTGTATGCCTATACCAAATACATATATATTTGTTACATATATGTAGAGTAAATATAACATATTCAAAAGATTAGAGCTTTCATGCACTGAAGTTTTTTTCCTTATTTTTCTTCTATGCAGCAGTGAGATGCCCTTACCTCCAGGAGCCAATCAACGGCCTCATCAACTGTTCTTCAGAGGAGGCTGTCTTCAGCACTTCCTGTTCCTTCAGCTGTCTCAATGGCTATCAGCTTCATGGTCACAAGATGGTGATGTGCAGCCTTAATGGCAACTGGACTGGAGAGGTGCCTGAGTGCCAAGGTAAAAATCAGGCTGAACCTCACACTGAAACGTTCTTCAAAAATTTATACATGCGTTTATATATATATATATATATATATATATATATATATATATATATATATATATATATATATATATATATATATATATATATATTGTGTGTTATTTTATACTGGCACTGAATACATGTGAGCCAGACCAGAATTTTCCTTAAAAGAATAATAATAAAAAAAACATGATTATCAGTTTGAAACTAATTCCAAAGTCCTAACACATCAGTTTCTTGAAAAAAAAAAGTTAAATAGGGAGATATAGATCAGGAAGCCCATTATTATTTTATTATCTTCATTTCCGTGTATTCTTTTTATTATCTCCATTTCCACCAGCTCATCCTGTGTCCTTCCAGCCATCTTTGGTGTCTGGCCTGACCATGGGTGTAGGAGGCACTGCTGCATTTTCCAGCCTTGCTTTTGCTTTCTGGATACTGAAGAGACTCAGAAAGTTGAAAGGTGAAAAGAAAGAATTCATTATTTCACCCCCTGACCCCAACTCCTCTCTACTTTTCTTTACTACATATACAATGGCTTTTTTGTAATATTGCTGCTCTTAATCTTTCTCTACATTCTTATATTTATTTATTAATTTATTTATTATTTATTAAATTATAATAAACTGATGTTCATATATATGTATGTTTTTCTTTATTCAATTACAGCTAAAAAGTTTGACGTCAGGTCAGTATTGATTTCTTTTCCGACATATTTACAGAATGTTTATCTTCATGTGTGTCGAATGTTCTGGTTGTGTTATGAGGCTGACCTGTCTTACGTTTATTTTTTGCAGTAATTCAGACATTGATGTACCACCCCAGGTATACAAAAATAGCACTGACAGTCTCATCTAGACATAAGTGACTACAAGCTATATCTAGGTGAGTTTACAATATTTCTTTTATAACAGTAGTAATACTCAGAGTACTAAACTGTGTTTGTCACAATCTAGGGTTATTGTGATTATTCAGTTATTCTATTATTTACTGCTTGAAGCTCATATTATACTAAATTGGATTCTGTTAAGTCTGATTCAAAACCTTTTTAGAGTCTTTTCAGAGTCTTTATTGTTTTCTTCACACAGGTCTCTACTGATACTGCATTGTGGACACAGCAATTTCTACTGTAGAGTGAATGAATGTACTCCTAGTTCTATTAAATTTTATCTATAGTGCACTTTTAAAAATGGACAGTGTCACAGAGCAGCTGTACATAAATCCGATCATGGATTTAGATTTAGATCCGTAATGAGCAGACCAGAGGCAACGATGGTGAGGAAAAACTCCCTGAGACAACGTGAGGAAGAAACCTCGAGGGGAACCAGACTGAAAAGGGAACCTCATCTGGGTGACACCGGATAGTGCGATTATAAATCATTACTCTTCCATAACTCTATAGTATAGAGTCAAACAGTGCTAAGTGTGTTGAAAGGATCTTCAGTACGAGCATCAGAGTAATTGTTTTTTATTTCATCAGCGTTTTAGCTTTAAGTCTATAATAACGTGTGAGGTTATCCACTGAATAATGAATGAGACTTGAATGCAGACTGTTTTCAGTAAGTATGATCTTAGGCTGTCCAAGTGACACCAGCCACAGCCATCTTTAGGGTATGTGTGTGGTACCAGCCACAGTCATCTCACAGCAATCTTTAGCCTAGCCATGAGGGGCCATCCTCAGCAGCAGCGAGTGATTCTCAGGTGAAGGAACTAGGTATGCTCTGTGCACTGAGTGCAAGCAGAGACTAGCTTTGACAGCATAACTAAGAGAGAGAGCCAGTTAAATGAACTGAGGTTGATCCTCAGTCCTCTGTAGAACAGCTAAATAAATGGACATAACTGGACATTATTAGTTACTTAATATATTGTCTACTTTCCAGTGGAAGTATTTATTATGTAATTTATTGAGCATATTGTTCTATGCTGTTTGTGCTATTTATGAATTTGAACAATAGCTATATGTTGTTATGTACTGTACATACATTTTTCTTTTATTATTTTACATTTGTGAATATATTTACAGTGGTTATTTTGGTTATTGTAGCTCATTTCTTTGTCCTATTAAAATGTGAATTGTCAATAAATGTTAATGAGCATAACAAATATAATAGGGGTTTGTGTCTTTTTAAAGGAGGGAAAATTAGTTCATAGAAAGTCTGTAAAGATGAAATATATATTTAAAAAATAACATTTAAATTGAAATATGTACAACATTGGAAAAAGTTTCTCTGGCCATACAATAACACTTACAAAGAGAGAACAGGTTTCTATCCAATACACAAACCTGTCCTTTAGATTCCCTATCCACTTTCCTATTAGCCATAACCCCATGAGCGTGCATAGTTTTTATTCTAACAAAGTACCACAGACATAATTTAGAGAAACCTACAGAAAGACACAATGACAAGGCTGTTAAGCACTTGGGTGCACAAATCGCATTCATCTTTTTGCCTGCAACGAAAAAAAAGAAGAAGAAAAAAAGGAAACCTAAAGGGGGTACAAATGAACACAATTTGATTTTGGTCACAGTTGAGTTCAGAGAGTGAATTTATTGTTCTATTTCCCCTCATACATGTCACTGAGCCAAATATTGTGTTAAACACACTGATTGACTGTGTTTTGATGACCAGGCCAGTCTGGCTTTGCCTTTTCCTGTGACTGTGGCTGAGGTGGAGAGAAAGGTTGTGACCCCTGTACACTGTATTTATGTTGCAAGTGTATTATTCTTTTTGGGCCTGTGGCACTGTGATGGCTGTGAGAATGTTTTTCAGAAAAACACTTATGTACATTACTCTCATTAGCCTTTAAAGCAGATTGGTCCTTTTGGAGTAATTAAAAATAGTCTCACAGAAACAACCTGCTGCAGTACAATTTCTCATGGTTAAGGGGAAGTGTATATTTTAAAACGTCCTTGGCTACAATACATCTACAATGACTCATTTACCAAGACTTTAATGTGGTTTATTACTATGATGAGAATGATTCCTATAATCTCTCAAAAGAGAATCCAAATTTTCTATTCACAGTGGATATATTTATAATTCACAAAAAAAAAAAAAAGAATCTGACATCACTAGCAATGAACGAACAGCATCATTTTTTTTCCTGACAGTGTGCACCAGGGTTACTTTTCACATAAAATATAAAGACAGGACAGCCCCTGCTAGAAACCAGCATTTACCCCTACACTCTATAAAATTATCCATGTGGCTAGTGAGAAAAGCTTAAAGAACAATTTCGACATAAAAAATAAAAAAAATTTTTTACATGTACATGTGTTAGTGAGTTGACAACTTATTTTAAGATGTTTGTCAAACTGAAAAGAAAGAAATCTGTCTCAGCTTATTAATATATGAATTTTGAACTAAGAATTAAGTATAATAATAATAAGAATTAAGGTAACAATTTGCATGGACATTTCTGAGTAGACTGAAAGCAAAATAAGTAAGACAGAACAGCTTAAATTGACTAATTTGACCACATAATAATATTAAGTTGGCTCAACTTAATTAAGCTTTTAGAGGACAATTTAAATCATGTCGGTTGTGCTAAACAAACTGAGTTGAGCTAACTAGAAAGTCTCACAATATTTACTCAAAAATGGCTTGAGTTGAAATAACTTAAAAAGATCCATGCAAATTGTTACCTTATTTTTTAAGTTGAGCCAGCGTATTATTTTTTAGAGTGTAGGTCAAAGGGTCATAATGATTACATTGTGATCATGTGCAAAAGCATATCCTGCCATTTAACATTAGCTGCCAGCCTACATGAGAAAGACCCTGACTGAAAGCTGCCTGCAGTCAGAGAGAGACAGAGTGTGCAGGTAGAAGGACTTCTGGTGGAGTAAACAGTTTGAAGAAACTTGAGACTACTTGGAGAGTGATTCAGGAAGCAGGAGAGTATATCATGGTATGTATTTTTAAATTTTGTGCAA
Source organism: Pangasianodon hypophthalmus (assembly GCF_027358585.1). Classification (NCBI taxonomy): domain Eukaryota; kingdom Metazoa; phylum Chordata; class Actinopteri; order Siluriformes; family Pangasiidae; genus Pangasianodon; species Pangasianodon hypophthalmus. The sequence continues at coordinate 1,960,764 of NC_069728.1, read as the reverse complement.
CTGTATTTTTAAAGCACTTCTAATGCACATTATACATGTGGTCTAATGCCAAACAAAAAATATTATTAGTGTATACCATAATGCAAACATCTGAAGTTACTGAATAATTCTGATATTTAGGCTGGAGCTATGATGTTAACCATGAGGCTATATCCACAAACACAACTTTTGCTGTACCTCAGTTTAACATCTGGTAAGTCATCTGGTAAATTTAGTTTTTAGTTACATTACCACTCAAATGTTTGGACACACCTGCTCATAGAAGGAGTTTCTTCATTTTACTACTTTGTAATATTTTAGAATTATTTATATTTACACTATAATGCATGTGGAATTATGAAGTAGCAAAAAAAAAGTGTTAAACAAATCAAAATGTTTTTACATTTTAAATTTTTCACAGAATTCCCGATGAAGCTTTGTACAGGTTTGCCATTGTCTCAACCAGCTTCATGAGAGAGCTTCAGGATGTTTTGTCTTTTCTGAATCTAACTGAGCACGTCACAAATTCTCCGAAATTCTAAATTAAAACTTTTTGCTTGGGAGGCAGTTTAATTTTAAGTAAAAACTACTTTAAAAACTACTTGTTTTAAGTAAAATATCATCATCACAAAAACAAAATGTCTTTGAGAGAATTAAAAATATATATTCAACCTAATCTGTCCAAACCTTTTACTGGTAGTGTACATCAATTTTAAACACTTAGTCATCATATTCGTATCTGAAATTTGTTAATTTGCCATGACTTCACAGTGCTTGTCACGAGCTGGACCTACACATATTCCAATGAGACGATGATCTGGACAGAAGCCAAAGCATGGTGTGAAAATCAATCCCAGAGGCTGATGGTTATTCAAAATGAAGAAGTGAACAATTATCTTAAAGATAAGCTCCCAAAGCTAAAAGCCTACTACTGGATTGGACTCAGAAAGATTGCAGGCAGCTGGACTTGGCATGGGACAGCAAAGATGTTGGAGGGTAATGGATCCTGGGCTCGCAATGAACCAAACAACAAAAAGCAAGATGAGGACTGTGTGGAAATATACATTAATAATGAGGAAACAAATGGCAAGTGGAATGACGAAAAGTGCACCAAAAAGAAGCATGCCTTGTGCTATAATGGTAAGGATATGCATGTATATTCATGAGACGCTCCATAAAATCTAAAACCCTATTCAGGGGGAACTGAAACACCTGGATATCTCCTTGTGCACATGACAAAACTTCAACAAAGTTACATATTGAAGTTTGACTCTGTATTTTTTCAGTATCTTTATACTTTTTGCATATTACATGTACGCAATACAGAGCGATCTGCTTTGCCCCTCGTTACTGATCTTAGCTTAGCTATGAATCCTTTTTCCTAGATAGCATTACTAACAAACACTAGCTAATCACTCACTGATATCACATTTACAGCATTTGGCAGACACTCTTATCCAGAGCAACTTACATTTATCTCATTTATACAACAAAGCATTTGAGGGTTAAGGGCCTTGCTCAAGGGTAGCTTGACAGTGCAGGGATTTGAACTCATAACCTTCATGGCTCTAGTCCAACATCTTAACCACAGAAGCTGCACTGCTTCTACGGGCTTTCACTGTGTAGTTTTTCCTTACCATTTTGTATGCAGTGTTGGTAAACTCTCATCTTACAGTTTCTCGATTACAATTTTTTGATGGCAAAAGTATTTTGTTTGTGAAGTCCCAAATACTTTAAATGGCCATGTTACATTCCGGCAAGCTGTAAACAAGACCCGAGGTGACACCTTGTGACTGCGTGACTGAATTCTCGAATCTGATTGGTCAGAAGGTTTGCACTATTTTCGTATAACTGCACAGGCTCAGACAGTAGTTTCAGCTGTAACATGAATGATAGCTTTATATTAATTAATTATTTGTATTAATGTGCATGATGTATATATTTGTATTAATGTGCATGATATTGTGCATGATATAGTAACTGCTCATACACAGGGTCATGTACGGCAGACACTCCATAAAATCTATAGCCCTATTCAGATTGGATTAGTTAATTAGGGGGACATCTGTAATTTTTTTTTTTTACACATCTCCTTAGTGATAAAACTCTCACATCCAGACAGCAATAAAATGACCACAAGAGAAGCAAGTTTCTAGTGGGTTGACTTTTCTACAGACCTGCCCAGCAGGCACCGGACGTCTGTTTAACGTCAGAAAGACGTCAGACGTTGAATATTGGTTGGAAATGAAAATCAGGTTGACGTCAAAACCCCACATTGGACAGACGATGAATTTTGGTTGTAAATAAAAATCAGATATCTGTCAAAACCCAACATTACCTGTCAAATTCCAACTTTTTTCATCAAGGAAGATATTGAAATTTGGTTAGTATGGATTTTGTTGGCATGATATCAAACTTTTAACAGAGCCAGGTTTTTCTTGTAAATGAAAAATCAACATACTGAGAAACCTGGATCATGTAATACCAAGGTCAGACAGATGTCAAGATCCAATGTCAGACAAATGCTGGACAAATCCACAAATGTTTGGCAGTTTTACTGGATAAATGACAAAGACATGCAATGGGTTATCAAAATAACCTTTTATTGTAACATTTTCAAAGTTTCTTCCTGCCCCTCCAGCCACCCGGTCTGGGGCATACTTCAGGCAGAAGGCAACAGCCGCCACAATCTTTGTCTCTTTTTCCTCTGTAGTCCTCTGGACACTCTGTAAGAGATCTTTGAAACTGAAAATGTATGGAGAATACAGGATAAGACAGGCTAGAGTGAGCAGTAAAAACATTAAGTTGCAGACATTCTTAAGGGCCATGCATTTTAACGCAGAAAGAGAAAGATTTCAGTTGTTGATGCAGTTTACAAATAGCGAGCAGCTGGCTGCATTCTGGCAGAAAAGTGAATGCCAGCAGCTCTCTTTGTTTTACAGGGTTTTCTCTGCCATACAGCCTGGCCTGCAGCTGCTGACTAGCCTGTACTGTCGGGAGCAGCGCTGCAGTGATGAGGAGGGGCACAGGCGCCTTGTAATGTTGCATGAACCGGCTCTAGCGCCATCTAACAGCTTCCCTGGCTAATGTAACTGCATTCAGTACATTAATGTCTATGTAGGTTAGCCAGGTTAGCAATTTCTTACCTTTTCGTTTCAGATCAACACACCTCTCCGTTTCTTTCCCTCACAAAACTCTCACCTTTGTTCAAACTTTCATTCTGACATTTTTTCCGCTCCGCAGAGCCACACAGGTGCTGTGCCTGAGCCTCAGTGCAGCGGGGAGGAGAAGGACTCCTGCTCCACATCAGGCTCATGCTGGTGTCTGAAGCTTAGGTGGAAAAGTTCACAAAAAATCCACTGCTGACAGAACGATACTTGACATCGCTATCTCGCTATGTCACACCGATAAAAAAACAATAATAAAACTAATACGCAAACGTTATCATGGCCAAAAGTAATTAGTATTTTCCTTGACTCTGCTCACGGTTACCTGCCACAACAGGTGCTGAAGTCCAGACACTGGAAAAACAGCTGATGGTGCGCTGGTGAAATCTGTCCAACAGGAAACTTACTCTTGTATCTTTCCGGAGGAAACTGTAGCCTAACTGTTACTGCTTAGAAACTGGTTTCTGATTTGTTCAGACTTGGAACATCCAATGCAAATCTACAATTTGATGATCATTTTTCAATACATGGCTATTGTTATTAATGTTTTTCATATTATTATCTTTATTACGGGTCAGCATGGCTAAACTATAAACCAACAAAATATCAGCATCAGCTGTCGTAAGGATTCTACGTCAAAAGGACGTCGGCATTAGACGTGGTTCCTGACGCTGAATTTTGGTCATCTGACGTCACAACCTATATTCAACCAAATAACAACGTGTTATGACGTGGGTGGCTCGCTGTTTGTGTCACGTGGCCAGTTCCTTAAATATGTACTGTTAAATGTTGAGAAATTAATAACTGTAAATGATTAGCAGTTTGAAGATAAACAATTAAATCATTTACAGCATTAATTGATCAGCATTTAGCATGAGATATTTAAGGAAATGGCAGGGATACAACTAGTCATTATTTAAAGAAAAATAAAAGTTGATGATAATGTGCATATGTGAATATAAAGTAATGCTTTATACCTGTAACTGCCAGTATAATGCCTCCTTTAATCAGCCTGCAGGATCTCACTGTTCTTAATGATTTTATTTACTTACTCCTCCTGAAAATGTTTTCCCAGGTAGTGTGTGTGGTCGAGATTTTACTGTCGAGACCAAGTATACGGTCGAGTGCTTCATTTAAAGCATCCATTTTTCCTTTCACCACTCGGGAAGTGTTTAATATTTGGAGCAGGGTCTCTGATATGCACGCTACAAAACTGAATACGACAAGCAGCAGACAAACATCTTTTTCCCAACATGAGATAATATCTGCATAGAAAATCATGAACGTAAGGACTAAAATGATCAGACAAATGATCAGTTTGATGAAAAACAGTAGGTAATTCGGCCTGTAATTTTTACTGAGGAGAATGGAGAAAAACACAGACATGGCCAATCCAGATGAAAAAAGTCACGGAGTGAAAACTGTGAAATAGGAAATACCCCAGGACCCCAGGTACGTTTAAGGGCGTCCAAATAGGGCTTAAGACTAATAACAAAGAGATTAAAAAACCAAACCAAAAAAAAAAAACGTATAGTTGTGTAACAAAGTAAAATGTATAATCTATGATGTGGTGATTTTTTTTAAGAGACATAATTTAACATTTATGGCAGGAGTCTTGGTTGTCAGTGCTTTGTAACACGCTTTACGTATTCTCAATAAAATGACAGGCTGTGTTTGTTTTTTTTTGTTTTTTTGAGAGAGTGAGAGAAAGAGAGAGACTGGTGAGGGAACGACGTTACTACTGTAACGTAAGTGAGAACAGCACACACTTGTCTATGCAGAGGCTGGCCTGCTGGATGGTGTACATCATAACCTTGGCCTATAGACAGGCTGTGCACACAGCTCCTACTGTGACATGCCACTCTAGGCATCTAATCCTCATGGACCTTATTTAGAGGTGTGCCAGATTCTCCAAACGTCACCCCTCCCAGTGGTGTGAGTGTGGTAGTCATCTGAGATACTGCTGGTGTACATTATCCAGGTGTTTCACACCTGTCCCTGCCTGTTAGGAGGGGTAAAATAGAATGCTAGTTACATATGTAAGTTGTATGAACCCCACATAACTGCCTTGTCATTTCCCTGCTCCAGCTTTGGGAAACGGTTCGAAGGAAAGGTGCCTGTGTTGTGTTTAAATAACTCAGTGTCGTCCTATTGCCAACTCATCCAGTTTTAAGATACATGCAGGCATCTTCTCAAGAAAAAAAGGTTTATTTTTTTTGTCTGTGTTCGTGTGTAGCATCGTGTTTCGAGAGGTCATGCAGCAAGCATGCTGAGTGTGTGGAGAACATCAGCAACTACACATGCAAGTGTAATCCAGGATTCACTGGTCCCAACTGTAAGGAAGGTAATGTAGATCATCCAAACCTTTATTTTTATAACATCTATTCATTGTACATGTTATAACATTATTCAGAACATTTACACAACCCTGTGTGATCACACGGGACAGTGGACACATAACACCCCGACCTGCACAGGTACTACTTCAAAAGTTAATTTGCTGGCAAAATAAAACATACAGTACATGACAAACCTTTCTTACAAATAAATAATATAGCTTCACAAGCACACTTAAAGTAACATATGTATTTGCATATTTTATGTATGACTTGAAAGTTGTTTTGATCATTATGTTTTTTTTTTGTGGAATAAATTTACCTTATTTTTAAAATAAAACTGAATGATCTTGTTCCTGTAGCCATGTTGTGTAAGAATCTCTCTGTGCCTGATGGTGGCATCGTGAGCTGTTATAAAGGCAACAGCACTATCTGCACAGTAGAGTGTCCCCCTGCTTACCTGCTGCTGGGAGCTCGTGAATATACCTGCTGGCCTGATGGCTCATGGAGCCAATTCCAACCTCTGTGTGCAAGTGAGAATTGTCCTTTAGTTTAATATAACAATTAATGTTATATTAAAAATTACTATTCAATATAACAAAATAAGGGGGTCTAGTTCAGTTATAAGTTACATGTGATTCAGCTCATGAAGAGCTTGATAACGTTGTGAGTAGAGAATACTTGAATCTGTGAGTATTGTGGCTTTCCAGGACTGAATTTGCTAATCTCTGCTTTAAAGATTACATCAGTGGTCCTCACTTTCTCATCCTGCAGTTCCCTGTCAACAATTTTTAAAAGTCATCTGGCACAGCTATTAAAAGTCTTAGTAATTAGCTGATTTAATTAAATGAGGATTTATTCATTGGCATTCAAGCAACACTACCTGCGCTGGGTGCCACCCCATGAGGATTTAGATTAGGGAAAACACAAATACAAGTGGGAATCAGGTGCTCAGTACATTTTATAGGTACAGACTTATGTAACATAACAGACTCAGGAGGAAATTGAAGATCCATATGCGGAGAGACTTTATAAAAAGCAAACAAACTTGAAAAACATTCCAATAATCAGTGTAGGAAAAGTCAAAACATGATCAGGTATAAAATAACTAAACCAAGGTATAATCCAAAGAGCAGTCTGATAAACAAGGCTCAGAACTTACTCAATACAGGAATTGGCAAGTCTTGGAAAGTTATGGTAAACATGTTGAACTTATATACGTTATATGGCCAAAAGTATGCAGACACGTGACCATCACACCTATATGTGGTTCTTCCCCAAACTGTTCCCAGAAGGTTGGAAGCACATGCTTGTCTAGAATGCCCTTGTATGCTATAGAATTAAGATTTCACTTTGTGCACAAATCGAGCACCCCTGTGCACAAAGCGAGCTCCATGAAGACATGGTGTGTGAAGGTTGGAGTGGAAGAACTCGAGTGTCCTGCACAGACCCCTGACCTCAACCCCACTGAACACCTTTGGGATGAACTGGAACACCGACTGAACCCCAGACCTCCTCACCAACATCAGTGTCTGATCTCACTAATGCTCTTCTAGCTGAATGAACACAAATCCCCACAGCCACGCTCCAAACTCTAGTGGAAAGCCTTCCCAGAAGAGTGGAGCTTATTATGACAACAAAGTGGGGTCCAACTATGGAATGGGATGTTCAACAACTACATATGGGTGTGATGGTCAGGTTTCCACATACCTTTGGCCATACAGTGTAGAGTGGAGTCAGAAAGTAACCTGGAAGTGCATGTCAGAGGTTAAGCTCGAACTCTGCTTCTGCTGGCACGGAAGGGGTAAATATCCTGTGCTTGTATGTGTGTATATATACTGTGTGTGTATATATACTGTGTGTGTGTATATATACACACATACATACATACATACATACATACATACAGTGCACTCCGAGACTATTGGAACAGCAAGATCAATTTGTTGTTTTTGATGTGGACAGAAGATATTTGGGTTTGAGATCAAAAGATGAATATGAGAAGAGAGTTTAAAATTTCTGCTTATAGTTCCTGGTATTTATATGTAGATGTGTTAAATGACACTGAACATAGTACATTTTGTATCAGACCACCAAATTTTTAGGCTAGCAAAAATATTGGAACACACTGACAGGTATTTCTTGTTACCTAGGTGTGTCCTGTTAGTTTAAACAATTAATAGCTCTGAACATCTACTCAACAGCAATTTGGAATGTCCTAAAAATGAATGACACCACTGGTGTACTGTGCGACAGACATCAAATGGGTTTGCCAAGGAAAACAACAACAGTTGATGTTGACAGATAAACTGTGAGACAGTCAGTGACATCACCAACAACCTTCACAGGGCAGAGGTGAAGGTATCACAATCCACCATTCGAATAAGAATTCAAGAGCAAAAATATAGAAGCCATATCACAAGATGCAAAGCACTAGGTAAGAATCAGAAGGCCAGATTGGAATTCGCAAAGAAATACAGAGATGAGCCACAAAAGTTCTGGTATCAACATTAACCTCTACCAAAGTGATGGAAAGGCCAAACTGTGGAGAAAGAAAGGATCTGCTCACGATCCAAAACATACAAGCTCATTGATCAAGCACGGTGGATGTAGTGTCATGGCTTGAGCTTACATGGCTGCTTCTGGAACGGGCTCACTATCTTTATTGATGATGTAATTCATGATGTAACTCAATTCAGAAGTTTCCAATTCACAGACAAATGCATCCAATCTAATTGGGAGGAACTTGATCATGCAACAAGACAATGATCCAAAACACACTGCCAGCACAACAATGGACTTCATCAGGGGAAAAGTGGAAGGTTTTAGACTGGCCAAGTCAATCACCAGACCTTAACCCAATTGAGCAGCCTCCTGAAGAGAGGAACCTCCCAAAAAACAAACAACAGCTGAAAGAGGATGCAGTACAAGCATGGCAAAGCAACACAAAAAGAAGAATGCAACAGTTTGGTGACGTCAATGAGTCGCAGACTTTATGCAGTTATTGCAACCAAGGGATATGCAACCAAATATTAAGTGTTACTTACTTTAATTTAACTTATCTGTTCCTATATTTTTGCTTGCCTAAAAATTGGGACTGTAGGATATATATATATATATATATATATATATATATATATATATATATATATATATATATATATATATATATATATATGTGTGTGTGTGTGTTTGTGTGTGTGTGTGTGTGCATGTGTAAAGAAATATATATATATATATATATATATATATATATATATATATATATATATATATATATATATATATATATATATATATATATATATATATATATATATATATATATATATATATATATCTTTACACATGCACACACACACACACTGATACACACTCAGCTAAAACATTAAAACCACCTGCCTGATATTGTGTAGATCCCCCTTGTGCCACGAAAACAGCTCTGACCCGTCGAGGCATGGACTCCACAAGACCTCTGAAGGTGTGCTGTGGTTTCTGGCACCAAGACTTTAGCAGCAGATCCTTTAAGTCCTGTAAGTTGTGAGGTGGGGCCTTGTTTGTCCAGCACATCCCACAGACGCTTGATTGGATTGAGATCTGGGGATTTCGGAGGCCAAGTCAACCCCTCAAACTCTTTGTCATGTTCCTCAAACTATTCCTGAACAATTTTTGCAGTGTGGCAGGGTGCATTATCCTGCTGAAAGAGGCCACTGCCATCAGACCAGGCCAGCATTCTTCCATTGCTCCATGGTCCAGTTCTGATGCTCACATGCCCATTGGACAGGTGTCAGCATGGGCAATCTGACCGCTCTGTGGCTATGCAGCCCCATACAATAAAACCACTGACAGGTGAAGTGAATAACATTGATTATCTCATTGTAATGGCACCTGTCAAGGGGTGGGACATATTAGGCAGCAAGTGAACAGTCAGTTCTCAAAGTTGATGGGTTGGAAGCAGGAAAAAATGGTCAAACGTAAGGATCTGAGTGATTTTGACAAGGGCCAAATTGTGATGGCTAGACGACTGGGTCAGAGCATCTCCCAAATGGCAGGTGTTGTGGGGTGTTCCCAATATGCAGTGGTTAGTACCTACAAAAATGGTCCAAGGAAGGATAACCATTGAACCGGTGACAGGGTCATGGGCGCCCAAGGCTGATATGTGTGGGGAGCCTGTCTGGTCCGACCCCACAGAACAGTTATTGTAGCACAAATTGCTGAAAAAGTTAATGCTGGCTATGATAGAAAGGTGTCAGAACACACAGTGCATCTCAGCTTGCTGCATATGGGGCTTCGTAGCCGCAGACCAGTCAGAGTGCCCATGCTGACCCCCGTCCACCACCAAAAGTGCCTACAATGGGCACGTCAGCATCAGAACTGGACCATGGAGCAATGGAAGAAGGTGGCCTGGTCTGACGAATCACGTTTTCTTTTACATCATGTGAATGGCCGGATGCGTGTGCATCGCTTACCTGGGGAAGAGACGGCACCAGAATGCACTATGGGAAGAAGGCAAGCTAGCGGAGGCAGTGTGATGCCCTGGGCAATGTTCTGCTGGGAAACTTTGGGTCCTGGCATTCCTATGGATGTTAATTTGACACATACCACATATGGCCTCTTTCAGCAGGATAATGCAACTTGCCACACGCAAAACATTTTTCAGGAATGGTTTGAGGAACATGACAAAGAGTTCAAGATGTTGACTTGGCCTCCGAATTCCCCAGATCACAATCCGATCGAGCATCGGGGGTATGCTGGACAAACAAGTCCGAGCCCCAAACTTGCAACTTACAGGACTTAAAGGATCTGCTGCTAACGTCTTGGTGCCACAGCACACCTTCAGAAGGCCAGTGGAGTCCATGCTTCAACACGTCAGAGCTGTTTTGGTAGCACAAGGGGGACCTACACAATATTAGGCAGATGGTTTTAAGGTTATAGCTGATTGGTGATTATGTTTTCTCAGGTTACAAACATATGCTGATGGCTTCGTCAGGATTTGCAGTGTTTTCTACCATCTGCTGCTGTATGTTCTGCTATTCCTACCTCAGAAAGAGTGAGTACTTCTATGCACTCCTTATGTGCAGCAGGAATGTTGTTACCTTAAAGAAGTAGAAATATTTTATTAACCTTGTTCTCCTTTGATCTTTTTCTTCTATTTATTTTTTTGTAATAGGAAAAAAGTCAGTGAAACAAAAGTAAGACATGAATTTTATTTCATAAATGCTTTTGTAAAATCTGAAGCATTCTGTTATGAATTAGATAAGTCATTATAAGTGTTTTAACTGAAAATGGAAGGTTATGTATACTATATGGCCAAAGGTATGTGGACACCTGACCATCACACCATATGTGGGCTTTGACTTCAACCCCACTGAATACCTTTGAGATGAGCTGGAAAGCCAACAGTATGCCAGGCCTTCTCATTTGACATCAGTGCCCAACCTCCCTAATGCTCGTGTAGCTGAATTTCCAAATCCCCATAGACACGCTCCAAATTCTAGGAGTGCCTTCCTAGAAGAGTGGCAGTTATTATAAGAGCAAAGGGGGGACTAACTCTGTGTTAATGCACATGGTTTTGGAAAGGGCACATATGGGTATGATGGTCAGGTGTCCACATACTTTTGGCCATATAGTCTATGTCACTATGGTTCAACAAAGTGGAGGAACACTAGGAACTTCTGAACAAGTGGAGTTTTCCCAGATGCTCATTTACTTGACAAGTACAAATAACATAAGTTTTCACCTTGTGACTGTGACCTCATTTAGGCAGCCTAGAAAAGATCTATGTTTCATTTGTCCTCTGGCCATTCTTGTCTGTGTCCTGGCAGTCTTCCTCTTAATTATAGAATCACAATTACATACAGAGCCTTCCATTCTACTTCCATACCTTCCAGATCACCAGTTTCCTTTGGAACTAGTGGAGACTACATATCATAATGCACTCCCAGACAATAATAGATGGAACTTATGAATAGTGCTGATACCATTCTTAATTGACTATGGGGATCATTCATAATGCTGATACTGTTCTTTACTGAGGATAAGAATCACTCAACTCACCACACTGAAGGAAAGTGTAATGAAGAAAAATTCAGCCTATAAAATTTGAAGCTTGACAGTGAGCTCCATGTCATTTTATAAGTTTATTACTGTGCTGTGAGTCTACTTGCTTTGGCAGGAATGCTTGATTTGGTCACAGCATGACATATTTGAATTCCCCCCCTGCAGACACTGTGTGCAGCAAAAAGCTATCTTAACTGAAAGCCATTTTATCCGTATCTATCACAAACTGCTTAGCACCATGTCCAGATTCCACTGTAGGACCATTGTTTTGCATGGAGGTCAGAGATATTCCATGGCCTTAGTTTTGACTAGTTTATGTGTTCTAGTGGCAAACTAATGGCAAACCAGCCCCTGGTGCAAAGACAGTGCCAACCCAGGGTTGACATAGAAGAAGGCACCTCTAGCTGACTCTGCAGAAAACCCATTTTGAGCATACTGACCAGTGTCAGTATGCTGGGGCCATTCCCACGTACCAGACCTACAATTTTATGGTGTGTGGTCTGTTGTGCCACAATCCATCTGGTTCAGTTAACTTTTTGTAGTAACCAGCATACGCTTCATCTGGTCCAGCCAGTGACACTAACACTGGGCTCTTCAGCCAGAATGGGGATATCAACGACAGTGGTTGCATATTCAGTTGGAGGCACTACAGTGTAATCCACAGCAGCATCTGGAATGCATCTGTGCCTTGTCCGTGAACCACACTAGACAGTGAGTTGCAAAGAGACCGACCTCCACTCCACAGTACAGCATGTCCATTATCGGAAAGCATTGGTCTAAGCTTGCTTGTCCATTCTAAATCAGTTGCAATTTTGTGCCCTCTTGGTGGTTGATGTGTTGTCTGCACTTATATGTATGACCCACTTAGGGGTTACTGAAAATGTTGTGGCACTACTACTGTCCACATCTAATATGCGTAACATACTGACCAGCACTCATTTTCAAAAGACGGTTAGGCTTCTTTGATCCAGATTCTACTTGTATAAGCATGGTTATATTGGGCAGTGGTTGTTCAGTGGTTATGCTGTTGGCCTACTGATCAGAAGGTTGTGAGTTCAAATCCCAGGACTGCCAAGATCAAGGGCCCTGAGCAAGGCCCTTGACCCTGAACTGCTCAGTTTTATAAATGAGATAAATGTAAGTCACTCCTGATAAGGGTGTCTGCCAAATGCCATAAAAATAACCAGATATGAGACCAAGATGCCTTGGCACATTCAGTGAATCATGCCCTGGAAGTGTGGTTTGGCATGAAACTCTTCATGTTCTTGGCTATTATGGCCTGCTCTGTATACTGCATAACTCCATTTTTGCAGTTTCTGAAACTCAGCATTCTGCTAGTAGACAAATACACCTAAAAGTATCTTTCCTGCCTAAATTGTCTAGACAAGGAGGAGGCAGCAAACTAGCATCTCTTGGACCTGTGCCATGGGTTATGGTTACCAGCAGCAGGTGGTGAAAAGTGCTTTTACCAGCAATGGTACTTAAGCCAGCTAAATATGCCCTCTTGTGGTAAAAAAAAAAAAAAACAGTGATCTACCACATTCCACTGTTATCGCTCCCATTGTTGGAGTGCTGCCTATAGGATTTCCATACTCACTCCATCTGTTGGTCTGGAACAACGGTGCCACCATGTTAGAGATACAACCCACATTACAACAGTGGCATATGTCTTTTATGTTAGGGATGTAGAAAATGCAGATTTGCACTCAGAGCTTCATAAGCCAGTAATGCTACTGGGACCACTGCTGTCACAATCGGGGACATTAATCTCAGTCCTAATCCTTCCACATCTGCCATCGTACCAATATAGTCTCATGTTCATTGTGCTTTTGAATGAGCATAAAAGCTGTTTAATAAAATTGATACATTGTGGAATAGCTCAATAGCTCAGTCATTTCATTTGCGTGGGCACAATGAAATAGGCTAGGGATTGATCAGCTGGTGGAGGATCCAGATTTAGTATTGCTAAGACAACCATAATACCAACTTGCAATATACTCACTGCTGCTTCTGAGCCATATACCTTCATTATGTTTGATTATCAGAATGCTCTAATTATGCGTATCAGCACTCTCCACCAAGATGGGCTCACTCAGAGAATCTTATGGAAAGTATTGTCTGTTCTAAAGTCAAACATGGCAAGAATAGTCAAACACTAGAATTACCATTACAATAATTGCCTGTCAATACTCCTTTGAAGGTGCAAATTTAACAATAAGACGCTCTGTTGAATCTATATTGTTACAAAATGGTTAGGGCACCATACTGTATTTTTAGCATCATGACATAGTGAGGAGCTTTTACAGACCTTTTATAAGCACAAATCTATTTGTAGTAACAAGCACACACAGAAAGACTCCACTACTTTCAAAGGAAACCACCCTGACAATCTGCAATATAAGGTATTAGAACTGATCTGATTTTCTTCTTCATTAACAGTGATCAAGGGGAGGTGATGAATCCAGTATATAATGTGGGTGATGCACCACTGGAGGACCCACTGACTCTTCAGTGAGGACCTACTGACATTTCATGCTCAGTGTGACATTTCAGTTCACCACAACCTTATGTTCATTTGAGTCATTAAGTTCAATGTGTCTTTCAATACCTGACAATTCAAAATATACCCAAAGGTCCTTCTTAGTGAAAACTATTTAAGCAGAATTTTACATATAGGACTTTCTGGAAATCAAGAAAAAAGCACTTTGGTTAAATGAAAACAGTAGCAAAAAAAATAGCAAGGACACTTGATAAAAATAAAGTCCCCTCTCTCTACTTCTGCATCGGTCTCTTTCTCTCTTGTGCACAAATGCAAAAAAAAAAAAAAAGCCACTCATTTGTGTTACTGATAATAAATTATTGTTGAACTGAGAAACATTAACTAAAGCTAACTAATGACAGCTATGTATGTCCCTAAATGCATTATAATAACTGAGGAAGATATACAGTGGGGTCCGAAAGTCAGAGACCACATTGAAAATACAGGATTTTTTTTTTAATTTAAAATTGGAAACAAACAGAAGGTTTTAGAATTTTTAAATATTTAAAACAAATAAAAGAAATGTTCAATATCTTGAATATTTAATAATCAAGATTCTGCGCTATTTCTAGGTCCCTATTTAAATGTAAACAAATTTGTGATACTGACCATGTTAACTGCTTTGTACAAAAGGTCAGATTTTCCTCATGTCTAATCTCTTGGACTGAAGCATGTGTTCAGACGACACTCCAATGCATTTGATCTAAAATGAGGTAAAAATAAGGTTTTGCACCGCCTTGTGGAGTCCATGCCAGCTCGTGTGCACACTGTCATTAAAGCAAAAAAGAGACGTACCAAATACTAAGGAACTCATTCATGAAACTCATTCATGTAAATATTTCTAAGATTGTAGTTTTTCACTCAAGTTGTTGTCAATAATATAATTTGTAATGAAAATTGTTGTATAAAATTAGAAAAGAATGCAAAATAGAAGCATTTGCACTAGGTTTCTCAGACTTTTGGACCCCACTGTATACTAGTCTGCATGCTAACAGGTAATGGGTCTCTAAATCTGTGTTGAGGGATATTTAGTAAACATCAAAATGTTTTTTGGTTGTTTTATTTGTTCCTTTTTGTGGTAGTACACTGCTTATGCATATACACATCAAGTTTAGAAGTTTACAAATAAATACATCAGGGATCATTCAGTAGGGCTGTAGTCAAAACCGCCTCTGTCAAGTCAAGTAAACCTGAGTCCAAATGAAAGTGAGACCGAGTCAATACCGAGATAGAAAACCAGTGGGCTTGGGGTTATGGGGGCCCTGGGCTTGAACCACTAGTTGGGCCCTATACATACACTATGACATGAATTGAAAAAAGCAAAGCTGCTATTACATAAAAGTGGCTAGTAGCAGTAATAACAAGGAACAGCAAGTATTGTCTGAGCAGAAAAAGACAGAGAGAGGGAAAATCAATCCTTATAGTCAGAAACTGAAGCACAGAACCTGAATAACAGATTAGAAACAGAAAGAGTATGCAATGGAAAAGCTTAAATTTATAATAATAAAAGAATACAAACATGAGCAAATGATTTATTAAAGGAGGGAGTGTGTGTGAGTGTGTGTGCGTGAGAGAGAGAAAGAGAGATTGTGCATGCACAATAGGGAAAAAAGAACAGAGAAATTACCATGGCAAGTAGAAATTAAAAGACTTCAGCTATTTTAACAAAGTACCCACATAAAACAGCACACACACACACACACACACACACACACAAATCAATTTGAAAGTGGGAAAATGAAAGGTGCACAGAGGTGTAGTATAAGCTAGACAAGGTGCACAATATTGTACAGCTTGTTTTAGAGCAACACAGATTATGCAGATTATATCATGGTAAAGTTTCTTTTTCTATATCAGTATCAATTACTAATAATTATTTTAAAATCTATTACATGTTCATTACAAATATGAGTTTAAATATGCCCAGCTAGTGAGTATTGTAGAAGGCTCATTTCTGTTGTCTTTTGGAGACACGGTTGTAATTATGATTAAATGGCTTGCATTTCATAGCTCCTATGCAGCATTACCCTACTGAAATCAGGCACTTGGTAATGTCAAACTTTTCATACTTTCTTTGTTTGCCTCACTTTAGCAGCGGCCCCTAACAATTCAGCGCTGCAGATGAGCAGAGAAAGGCGTTTAACCAGAGTTGGCAAGTAGCTTATAATACACAACTTTGGGCTTCTTTTTTTTTTTTTTTGAAGTCACTTGAAAAAAATCATGGACTGCGGGTCATGTTTTTTTGGGCTTGTTTTTTAAAAAAAAAAAAATGGTTGCATGTTAGGAAAATTTGACAAGCAGCTCTTTTTTTAACACTTTTTTTTTATTTATTGTCACTATTTTCCCCAGTGCACTGATTGACACTGTTTGCTCTCATCACAGCCTCACGATAATATCAGTGCTGTAGTGTAACTCGCCCTCCCACAAATTTCCATGTAGACCGATCCTGCCCCCTCCTTGTCTCACTGGAGAAAAATCACGTTGTAATTCCAAGTGATGATAGTTAGTATAATAACTAACTATTAAGTATAATAGTTAGTATAGTAGACGTAGGTGGTGATAGTTAGTATAGTAAAACATAGGCGATGATAGTTAGTATGGTAGACATAGGCGATGATAGTTAGGATAGTAAGACATAGGCGATGATAGTTAGTATAGTAGACATAGGCGATGATAGTTAGGATAGTAAGACATAGGCGATGATAGTTAGTATAGTAGACATAGGTTGCGATAGTTAGGATAGTGAGACATAGGCGATGATAGTTAGTATAGTAAGACATAGGCGATGATAGTTAGGATAGTAGACATAGGTTGCAATAGTTAGGATAGTAAGACATAGGCGATGATAGTTAGTATAGTAAGACATAGGCGATGATAGTTAGGATAGTAAGACATAGGCGATGATAGTTAGTATAGTAGACATAGGCAATGATAGTTAGTATAGTAGACATAGGCGATGATAGTTAGTATAGTAGACATAGGCGATGATAGTTAGTGTACTAGACATAGGTGGTGATAGTTAGTATAGTAGACATAGGTGGTGATAGTTAGAATAGTAGACATAGGCGACGATAGTTACTATAGTAGACATAGGCGATGATAGTATAGTAGACATAGGTTGCAGTAGTTAGGATAGTAAGACATAGGCGATGATAGTTAGTATGGTAGACATAGGCGATGATAGTTAGGATAGTGAGACATAGGCGATGATAGTTAGTATAGTAGACATAGGTTGCGATAGTTAGGACAGTGAGACATAGGCGATGATAGTTAGTATAGTAGACATAGGTTGCGATAGTTAGGATAGTGAGACATAGGCGATGATAGTTACTATAGTAGACATAGGCGATGATAGTTAGTATAGTAGACATAGGTTGCAATAGTTAGGATAGTAAGACATAGGCGATGATAGTTAGTATGGTAGACATAGGCGATGATAGTTAGGATAGTGAGACATAGGCGATGATAGTTAGTATAGTAGACATAGGTTGCGATAGTTAGGATAGTAAGACATAGGCGATGATAGTTAGTATAGTAAGACATAGGCGATAATAGTTAGTATAGTAGACCTAGGCGATGATAGTTAGTATACTAGACATAGGTGGTGATAGTTAGTATAGTAGACGTAGGTGGTGATAGTTAGAATAGTAGACATAGGCGATGATAGTTAGTATAGTAGACATAGGCGACGATAGTTACTATAGTAGACATAGGCGATGATAGTTAGTATAGTAGACATAGGTTGCAATAGTTAGGATAGTAAGACATAGGCGATGATAGTTAGTATAGTAAGACATAGGCGATGATAGTTAGTATAGTAAGACATAGGCGATGATAGTTAGTATAGTAGACATAGGTTGCAATAGTTAGGATAGTAAGACATAGGCGATGATAGTTAGTATAGTAAGACATAGGCGATGATAGTTAGTATAGTAGACCTAGGCGATGATAGTTAGTATACTAGACATAGGTGGTGATAGTTAGTATAGTAGACGTAGGTGGTGATAGTTAGAATAGTAGACATAGGCGATGATAGTTAGTATAGTAGACATAGGCGACGATAGTTACTATAGTAGACATAGGCGATGATAGTTAGTATAGTAGACATAGGTTGCAATAGTTAGGATAGTAAGACATAGGCGATGATAGTTAGTATGGTAGACATAGGCGATGATAGTTAGTATGGTAGACATAGGCGATGATAGTTAGTATACTAGACATAGGCGATGATAGTTAGTATAGTAGACATAGGCGATGATAGTTAGTGTACTAGACATAGGTGGTGATAGTTAGTATAGTAGACATAGGTGGTGATAGTTAGAATAGTAGACATAGGCGATGATAGTTAGTATAGTAGACATAGGCGACGATAGTTACTATAGTAGACATAGGCAATGATAGTATAGTAGACATAGGTTGCAATAGTTAGGATAGTAAGACATAGGCGATGATAGTTAGTATGGTAGACATAGGCGATGATAGTTAGTATAGTGAGACATAGGCGATGATAGTTAGTATAGTAGACATAGGTTGCGATAGTTAGGATAGTAAGACATAGGCGATAATAGTTAGTATAGTAAGACATAAGCGATGATAGTTAGTATACTAGACATAGGCGATGATAGTTAGTATACTAGACATAGGCGGTGATAGTTAGTATGGTAGACATAGGCGATGATAGTTAGTATGGTAGACATAGGCGACGATAGTTAGTATAGTAGACATAGGTTGCGATAGTTAGTATAGAAAGACATAGGCGATGATAGTTAGTATACTAGACGTAGGTGGTGATAGTTAGTATAGTAGACGTAGGTGGTGATAGTTAGGATAGTAGACATAGGTGGTGATAGTTAGTATAGTAGACATAGGCGACGATAGTTAGTATAGTAGACATAGGTTGCGATAGTTAGTATAGAAAGACATAGGCGATGATAGTTAGTATACTAGACTTAGGTGGTGATAGTTAGTATAGTAGACATAGGCGATGATAGTTAGTATAGTAGACATAGGCGATGATAGTTAGTTTAGTAGACGTAGGCGACGATAATTAGTATAGCAGACATAGGTGATGATAATTAGCATAGCAGACATAGGCGATGATAGTTAGTTGGCTGATATAGTTAGCTAGCGGAGACTCATGCAGACTTCCTGCAACATGAAAGCGCAGATAAACACAAGAGGAATGCCATATTAATATCAGGCTTGTTTTTGAAGCTGGGGTTACTTATTTGTCTCGTGAGAGTCGGCAACACTGCATTTAAGTCTAATCAGCTGTTTCCTGACCTGATTAAATGGGTGTAGTTGGTTCTCTTTTCAATGCCACATTCAAATCATGTAATCTTACAATAGTTTGTTATGCCGTTTGTGCGCCACGGACCAGAAATGTGTGAATATGAAACTAACTTTCTAAAATCTACTCTGCAATGCCCCCCCTTTTTTGCATGTTTTTCCATCATATTTTCTGTAATCCAACATTAACACAATTAGCTAATATTAAAAGCCCACATGACCACAGCCCACACTGCACCTATGTTCCTCCCACTGTAAAAACTAATAAACCCAAGCCAAATATGACCGATATACAACACAACATAAAGCAGATAAAACGTAAATATTTATTCATAGGTTTTGATTAATTTGGGGCCCCTTTCAGCCAGGGCCTAGGCTAGCCTGAGCATAGCCACATCAAGGAATTACTTCATCAAACTTTGTGTATGCAGTAAGAAAAGACAAGACAGACATATTTTTTTATAAAAAATATGACCATATTTAGTGGAGAGACTGAGACAAGTTTGGACTGATTTCCAAAAATTACAACTGGTCTGTTTTGAAATGTAGAGTGTAAAAAAAATCTAAAGTGAAAGACTTGGGAAAGTTCCCATCTCAGCTGTCTGAAGTAACACTTGTGTAAACTGCCTTGTCTTGCTATGCCTCAGTCAAATAAATGTTGTTCGCCTCATCACATACATCCTGGTAAATCTTTTGACTTTACAATCTTTTTGCCACATTTTTTTTTTAAATTTTCATCATAATAAAGACATTATTGCTTGACCATTCCATGCTTGCACCACAAGTTACATCATTTCCTAGTAGGCGTAATTCAGCTTGGCACAGCAAGTAGAAATGCAATCACCCAGATACACTGTGGTAATGTGAGAAGAGTGAGAAGAGTTCTTACTCTGGAAATGCTGATAAGGTGAGCTTTATTACTGACGGCTTGTTTTAGTAGTGACAGCATGATACATCATAATGCATAGTATATTTAACAATTTGAGTTCTTTCAACTTGTCTTTTGTCCATCAGATGTTTTTTTGGAAGCATATAAGGATGTATTTTGGATGGGTAGTGCTTATGATCATGGTGAATAATGGTATGTTTTTACTTTATCAATGATAAGCCATTCATTTTCTAATCCTAAAGCACATTATTTGGTGCTGTTGTCTTCTTGTAAAGCAGTGCTTTTGATGATTCCTTGAGGCAGATTATAAATATAGTTCTTGCATGCATGGTCATTTAAAAATCTATATTTTTAGATTATAAAATATATTTATAATCTGCCTCAAGGAGTTACACTTAGAGCAATGATATTAATATCCATTCAGACTTCATTGAATCAATAGGTGAGTAATTAGAATATTCTCATAAAATTATGACACGTATATTATGTTAATATGCCAATTAGGAGTCCAGGCGTGGACATACCATTACAACACAAACAGCAACATGGAGTGGGAGATGGCTCGCCAGTGGTGCAGGCAGCATTATACCGACATGGTGGCCATCCAGAACCAGGAAGAGGTTATCTACTTGAACCAGATGTTGCCCTTCCATAGCTCGTACTACTGGATTGGCCTTAGGAAAGTGGATGACCGGTGGATGTGGGTGGGTACCACAAAGCCCCTGGCACCCGAGGCAGCCAGCTGGGCAACAGGAGAACCCAATAACCGGGGAACTAGCGAGGACTGCGTGGAGATCTACATCAAGAGGTCCAAGGACACGGGCAAGTGGAATGATGACAAGTGCAGCAAAAAGAAAGCAGCGCTTTGTTACACCGGTAGTATTTACATTTACATTTAGTCATTTAGATGGCACTCTTATCCAGAGTGACAAAAAGTAAACACAGCTTTCCTGCCCTGAAATGACAGGAAAGACACAACAATACAAAATAGTTAATGACTTGTAATGATTCGCATCCTAAAAGCCTACAGTGTCGTTGATAGCATTCTGAGTTCAAGTGCTTCATTTTCATTTGACCAAACTCACTCGTGATTAAAAAACTTAAACGACCAGGACAAAGTGAGGAGCTAGCTTGATCAGAAATAATCTACTTGAATGATACTTATTAGATTAACTACAATGACAGAGCTTTGACCAAATACAGAACCTTATTTTTTGTATTACATACACAAAAGATGATGGAAATTCTGTTTTGATTTGAGTACTTTTTTAAATTAGCATATTGTAAGCATATATTGTTGATGTGTGTTTGCGTGTAGCATCGTGTTTTGAGGGGTCATGCAGTGAACATGCCGAGTGTGTGGAGATCATTGGAAACTACATATGCAAGTGTAATCCAGGGTTCACAGGACCCCGCTGTAATGAAGGTACTGTAGATAGTCCAGACCTCAAGATTGTGTCTAAGTATGTGTGCTACATGCTGTAGTCTCTTTCTCTCTTTGCAGCTGTAGAGTGTGGCATGGTTAAAAATCCAGAGCAGGGTTTTGTGCAGTGTAACCATGTTTATGGAGACTTTCGTTTCAATTCATCCTGCGACTTCCACTGTGCCCGTGGCTACATATTACAGGGTTCAAAACATCTACACTGCTTGTCATTGGGGAAGTGGGATAGTGAGCCTCCTAAGTGCCAGGGTAGGGAATGGTATACACTGTCCTTCTGTTATTACTACTTATAACATCTGCATTGCATAGATGATTTGTAGCTGCTTCATAACTTGTTTCTCCTTCCAATAATTATAGTTGTTAAATGTCCTGCAATTACCACTACAACCAGTAGTTGGAATATGACATGCAGCCATCCTCTGCACACAAACAGCTACAACTCTACATGTGTGTTCAGTTGTGAAGAGGGCTTTGAGCTGAGAGGTTCACACACAACCCTGTGTGATCACACTGGACAGTGGACACATAACACCCCAACCTGCACAGGTACTTATTCAGATCAATATATATCTGATGCCATGTTCAAACATATATGGATTTTTTTTTCATAAAAAATCAATAATACAGATTCACTTACACACTCAGAATGACACGTTTATTACTAAAAAAGTTCTTTGTATTATTGCAGTGACTCCAGCAGGAAGTTAAAGCCTCTCCCTTCCTTTTTTGTGAAACAGTTTTAAAGTTGCACAACATGACCATATTTTTATTTCATGTACATGCAGGAATTGAGATATTAAGCTTTGCTATTACAGCAGCTATAAAAAGTCGACACATCTCTGTTAAAATTGGAGGTTTTTGTGATGTAAAAAATGAAATCAAGATAAATCATGTCAGATCTTTGTATAGCTTTAATGTGATACAGCAACCAACAAAAAAGTGAAATACAAATAGAAACATTTTAAGGGGAAAAAAATTACAAATTATGTGACTGTTTAATTCTGAGCATAGTCACATGCCCCATTATAACAGCGTGTGCACACTAAAGCAACCTGTGGAATGACTTGAAGATGGCTGTGCACAGGAGATCCACTCACAATTTGATAGATCCGAAGCATTTTTGCAAGGGTGGAATAAAATTGCCAAATGAAGATGTGTTAAGTTGGTAGACTGCAGAGTGCTGCATTACACGCAAAAGGTGCTTTAACAAAGTATTATGGGGTGTGCACACTTGTGCAACCAGGTTATTGTAAGTTTTACTTTTTTCCCTAAAATATTTCTATTTGTTTTTCACCTGAATTTTGTTGGTTGCTATAACACATTAAAGGTGGAAAATGATCTGACATGATTTACTGTATCTTGGTTTCATTGTTTTTTTTTACATCACAAAAACCCACAACTTTAACAAGGGTGTGTACACTTTTTATATCCACTGTAAGTGATCACTGATGGCAATATGCATTTCAAGATTTTTGGTCCTTGCTTGCACAAGATCTTGCAGAATTCATGACCAAAGGTAGCTGCCTACATATAAAAAATGTAACATTTTTTAATATCAAGGTAATTCACAATTTTGCATTACTTTTATTTTGGATGCGTGTCAAAACTAAATAAGGATGTAGTTTCACATATCATCATTCAGAGAGCTGTTACACAACACCTTGCATTGTAAACAAACCCCGCTGTCCTCAGCTAGATAACTATATAGTTAGTTAAGAGTCTCACTGCATCTACTATTAACAGTTAGCTTGGAGGACCAGAGCTGCAGGAAACCGGAAGCACCTGATATCGCATTTGTATTTACATCTGTTGTGATGTTATGATCACACCTATTAAATTACACAGTAATAGACTTTGACATCAAAAATATAATGAAGTAATCTATAAACAATAACTTTTCAAATAAATAATACTATGGTTATAAGTATTTCATTTTTGTAATCCATTTTACATTTAGGCTGTTATTGGTCTTTTTATTCCAGCTGTGACCTGTGACCCACTTGTGAGCCCTGTAAATGGTCACATGACCTGTACTGATCCACTGGGAAAGTTCTCCTTCCGTTCATTGTGTGCTGTGAACTGTGAGGAAGGATACAGACTTAGAGGAGAAAACACACTCACCTGCCTCAAGACCGGCAACTGGTCAGCAGCAACACCAACATGTGAAGGTACAGTGGTAATAGATGTAGTCTATGATTACAGTTAAAATGTATTACTGCTTAGAGTATTATGTAATGACAGTATGTGTGTTAGTATTATAATATATTTCTGTGCTTATATTGAAGTCGTAAGGTGCAGCGCTCTCAGTTCTGCTCCTCGTGGCTCCATGCATTGTACGGACCCATTGGAAAAATTTGCTTATGGCTCCATTTGTCAGTTTGAGTGTGACATCGGGTTTCTGTTGATGGGTTCAAACTACACCTACTGTAACTTACAGGGGAAGTGGACCCACAGTCTTCCAGTATGTCAAGGTAAACTAACATTGTATTGACTGCTAGAAATGTGCTCTGTTAAAGATTTAAGTATCATAGATTATTGTCCCTTTAGGACTATGATAAAAAAAAATTTCCCAGGAAATAATTTTTTGACATTGCACAAACTTATAATTTCAAGAGGCCAAAGTTTGTCACAGAAAGAGACAATTCAAGATTTCTCAGCTTCATTATTATAGAACATAAAACATATCTCCCTGCTTTGTCTTGTTTTAATACACTGTATTGTGTGTGGATCCACAGCGGTACAGTGTTCTCCACTGTCTGCTCACTCGAGTGATCTGAGAATGGACTGCACTCATCCCCTCTCCACCAACAGCTACAGCTCCACTTGTGTGTTTAACTGTGACAAGGGCTTTAAGCTCATAGGTTCCTATAAAACTCAGTGTGATCACACTGGACAGTGGACACCCAAGACCCCGACTTGCAAAGGTAGAAAGTCCAGTATTATAGCAACTCATTTGCTCTATATAAAATATCTTCCTGTTAGGCTCCAGGTGCTACAGTCATTTCAGCATTTAAAATCACATGCGTGAAATTAAGTCTATTTCTTCACTCAAGAATCCCTTAATATGTTACATGTGAGTCAGTACAATCAATCAGATTTCTCTAAATTCAGTTCCACGGTAAAATATTTCTGATCACTGATACTTCCAACAATCAAGAAATGTGTTATATCTGTTATAACTATTATGGGCTTGCTATGACCTGTTTGGTGTAAAATCATGTCTATAATGTGAATTAAGTGAATTCACATTCCTACACAGTATCAATGCTAATATTATAGTAGGCTGTGCATTACACAACAGTCTGTACCACACCTCAATACCTCAATGCCTATTCCAGCTGTGACCTGTGACCCACTTGTGAGACCTGAGAAGAGTCACATGACCTGTACTGATCCACTGGGAAAGTTCTCCTTCCGTTCATTGTGTGCTGTGAACTGTGAGGAAGGATACAGACTTAGAGGAGAAAACACACTCACCTGCCTCAAGACCGGCAACTGGTCAGCAGCAACACCAACATGTGAAGGTACAGTTTTTCTTCAGGAGGTGAGATGCACTGAAGCGGCACGTTAGAGGTGTTAGAGTTTAACTGAATTTTGTACTTAGGCAAATTTAGTGCACTAGAGGCAATAGTTTATTGAGAAGCTCACACGCAACCCAGTATGATCACCCTGGACAGTGGACACACAACACCCTGACCTTCACAGAGACTGATTCACATATTTACAATTTATTTTGGTTTAATTTAATTTGAATCTATTTATTTCTGTAAAGCTGCTTTGTGACAATGTACAGTACTGTGCAAAGAAATGCTGTAGAGCAAAGATGCCTTTAAAAATAATGAAATTAAATGTTTCTACATTAAAAAAATCCTATAAAGAGCAGTAAACAGTAATAAATGAAAAAAAGTCAATATTCAGTGTGACGATCCTTCGCTTTAAAATAAACCAGTATCTCAGGTGCAGTGTGTGCAGTTTTATAAGGAAATGAGCTGGAAGTGTTACTGAGCATCTTGCAGAAGCAGCCACAGTTCTTCTGGAGATTTTGACTGTCGACTCGCTTCTTATTTCTGCAGCGAAACCCAGCAGCCTTCATTATGTTTTTATCTGAAAAGTGTCTCTTATGGAATCTGCTGCTTTCTTTACTGACATACAAACATTTTTCTGTAACATTTATTTTGTGCTGGAAAACTAATGTTTGGAATCTAAAATGTTTTTGTACTGAATCAATAATGTAGAAGTCAGAAAATAAAAATCTATAAGAAAGTTTGTGCTAAAAAAAAAATAGGGTGCCTAAGACTTTTGCACCATACTGTACATTGTTAAAAGTGCTGTACAAATAAAATTGAATTGAATTGAACTGATTCATATGTATATTTTCTGGGGAAGTAAAATATATGCAACAAACTTTTAGTATAATACAGCTTCACTGGCAGAGTTTAAATGACATGTTTATCTCCGAAATGTCTTTGTGTTATCACTGTAACTCCAGCAGGAAGTCAAAGCCCCTCCCTTCCGTTTTTTTGAAACTGTTTTATGCCATTGTGTAACATGACCATTTTTACTTCATGCTCTGTGCATCTGTGTAAATGCAGGAACTGAGAAATTATGCTTTGTTTTTAAGTAAATGATAATCCACTGATAACAGCAGGTTCTTGCCCTTTGGTGCACCTGAGTTTTGCTGTGACCCTGCCAGAGCCAACATACTGTTCTCCATAATCTTCTTCTTATTATTATTATATTAGAAAATTTTGTCCATTTTCACGGGGTACATTTTTGACGTAGATCCATGAAATTCAGCATATTTGTAAATCCTGTACAGGAATCGTGTGCTTGTGCTTTGTGGGAAAGATCGGAATTTGCTACGTAGCAACGCTCCAATGTGCATTTTTATTTCTCAATTAGCAGTACATGGGAAATGGTTCATTCATCCTGCTTTCCTTCCTTTCAGCTTGATCCTTCTTAATCAGATATACTTAAGACAAAACTGCTTTGCTCCACCTACTGAAATCCTAGCAACCATCTGGAATATTACAGCAACCAATTAACAATCTAGCAACCTGTTGACATTCCTTAGCAACCACCTAGCTACAACCGAGAAACACATAGAAACCTCCTGGAAACATCCTAGCAACCATGCAGGACCCAACAGCAGCAAACTAGCAACACCCTCTCAATCACCTGGAATACTATGGCAACCAGCTACAACACCTTAGCCACCAATTGGAATATAATAGCAACCAATTAGTAACACCTTAGCAATAACCTAGAAAATCATAGCAACCACCCAGCAACAGCCTAGCAGCCACCCAGCAACAGCCTAGCAGCCACCCAGCAACAGCCTAGCAGCCACCCAGCAACAGCCTAGCAACCACCTGGCATTACATATCTCCCATAACTAACTACATGTTTTAACCTTTTAACATTTTAACCTTTAGGTATGTTTTAACTTTTTAACACTTTAGTCTTTGAATATGATTTAACTTTTAACATTTAAACCATTAAACATAAATTAAAGTGCGTTAACATTTTAACTTTTAGACATTCTTTTTTCAATTTTAAATTTTTAACCATTATAACTGTGCCACTTTACTGGGTTGGGCTGGAAATGGGGAGACAGGAGGCAGGCTTGGGACAAATCAAATGTGCTCTTTATTTTTTCATTTTGCTTTTCAGTGATTTTATTTTACTACACAGGCACACACACACACACGCATACACACACATACAAACACACCCCCTTGGCTCTGTGCTGCTCAGCTCTCTCTCTCTCTCTCTCTCTCTCTCTCTCTCTGTCTCTCTCTCTCTCGCGGCTCTTGTCTCTCCCCACTTTATCCTTGCTGCCGCTTACTGAAACACAGAACACATGTTAGAGCAATCCCGCACAGATGTAGATCCCAGGTGTAGATCCTTAGCACTCACTTTTGCCGGCTCCGCCCTCTATTCACAAACCAGCGCTCGACCACGCCCCCGCCTCCACAATAACCTTTTAGCTTTTTAACCTTTAAATACTTAACTGTTAAATGTATTACCATGTTAACATTTTAAAATCAAGGACAACAAAATGCTGTAATATGGTTTAGCTCTTTTATCTTGTTTAGTGGGCTCTGTCATGAAGTTCATCCATGAATTTTAACCTTCTACTAAGGATGTTATCAGTAATAATAGCAAGACATTAGTGACTGCTTTTTGATTATTTATGAGATACTTTTTAATCTAGCCAGTTTATTTAGTTTCAGTCTTGAGTAATCCTACTCTCTTTACCTAAAAGTGTAATTAGAAAGAGGAATAAACAGTTTTTTGACTTGTTTTTCTATCAAAATTGCAAAGCATAGTCATTCTGTACTGTACAAGGAGCAAAAGAATTGGAGCAAAAAAGTCTTGTTTTGTTTCACTGTGTTTTGTTAACTTATGATAAAGTCCTTAGTGTCACATAGACAAAAAAAAAAAAAAAAGATGTATTTTATGGTGTCATGTAGCTTTCTGAACACTGCCCTGTAGTAAAGTGTTACTTATTATATTAGATATTTGTCATAACTTAACAAAACCACATACTCTTGACTCAGTTGGTTGTTAATGTAATACATATGCTTCATTATTTCCTGATGTGCTTAGGATTAGGGCATGTATTAAACCATCATTATGAAAGCATTAATTAAGTATTAAGATATTGATAGAAACACCAACATGTGAAGGTACAGTGTTAATAAATTTAGTCCATGATTACACCTGTGTCTTTAACTGTGACAAGGGCTTTAAGCTCGTAGGTTCCTATAAAACTCAGTATGATCACACTGGACAGTGGACACCCAAGATCCCCACTTGCAAAGGTACAAAGTCCAGCTCTGAATTCCAGGTGCCACAGTCACGGCAAGATTAAAAACCCATCTGTGAAATAACTGTAAGCCTAGCTGAAGAGCGTCAAGTAATTTTTTTTTCTTACGAATCACAGCCAGTTAGAGGGTGTTTACCCATTAGTAAATTGGTGAGTATAATTTGGAAATCAGAAGCCAATGAGCCCAGGCTTGTATTCTTCACTCGTGTACTATACCTACATACTTATAAGTTTAGTTACTGAATCGTTTATAATATTGTAAATATATTCACCCCTCAATACTCTGTAATGATGCCTATTACAGCTGTGACCTGTGACCGTATAGTGAACCCTGTAAATGGTCACATGACCTGCGCTGATCCACTGGGAAAGTTCTCGTTTCGTTCATCGTGTGCTGTGACCTGTGAGGAAGGATACACACTTAGAGGAGAGAACACACTCACCTGCCTCAAGACCGGCAAGTGGTCGGCAGCATCACCAACATGTGAAGGTACAGTGTTCAATTGAACTTTATTTGTATAATGCTTATTAATAGAGATTGTCACATAACAAACTTACAGCTAGCTCCTTGATGACCAAGCCAGAGGTGTCAGTGTCAAGGAGAAACTCCCTGAGATGACATGAGGAAGAAACCTTAGATTAGAGTTGGTGAATTAACTTCAAAGGTTACATCAATATTTACGTGGGGAAAGTTCCTCGTATTCAGACTACACAGCAGCTCAAGTGAAGTTTCTGGATGGCCCATTCAGATTATTAAAGTAAGCTGCATGTAGTTGCTAGATTTGTCTTCAGTAAAGGTGTCTTAGAAGAGTTTTTTTCAATAGCATCTAGATTACCACCTTTAAACACTTGTGTTTTAAACACTTGTGTCTAAAAGTGTATTAGTTAAGATTAGCCATTTATATAAGATAGATAAGATTATCTCTCTTATATAGATAAGATTAGCTTTCTAACTGTCAAGTAGGTGGTTAGACATTTGAATTACTTTTTTTAACTGCTTGAACCTCTTAAAAATGTTCCTCCATATTTACAAAGCTCTGCACCTAGGATCTTCAGCCAGTATAGTATAAATTAACTAATGGGAGGCCTATCCAAACACAAACAAGGATTACAGACCAGAAATCAGTTTTCCAAATGGGTTTTCTCAGCCATATTATACTTTTGTCCTGAGGTCATGGCTTAAACTATTTTTTTTTTAATCATGTTCTACATATTTTGCAGGTTATTTGTAAGAATTTTTAAAATTTTTTAGAAATTTTTAAGTATTGCACCTTTAAGTATGCACATGGAACTATACTGATCAGTATTTATGATAAATCCATTACAACATGCACACCAGTGAGTGAAGGTGTAGGTTTATACTGGAACTGTAGCACTTTTTGTTGACATTAACTTTGCACTCGTTCTTCTCTGCAGCTCGACAGTGCCCTTTGCTGTCCAGTCCAGAGAAAGGCTGGATGAATTGCTCTCACCCTCACTCGCGCTTCAGTTACGGCTCACGTTGTAGTTTTGGATGTGAGATGGGCTATGTGCTCAGAGAGAAATCTAAGCTGGACTGCACATCAGCTGGAACCTGGAGTCAGGAGATACCTTCTTGTAAAGGTAAATATCACACAAAAATGAAAAAAGCAATTTAAAAAAATACATAAAAGGCAAAGGAAAGAATATCTGTAGTATTTCATCTATTTCTCTTTCTTTTTCTTTTATACTAATACATTTACACAGTTGTTCAGTGTGAATCCCTCTTGTGGGCACGTCTTTCGCAATCAAATTCCACTCCTGTCCCCTTTATGAACTGCTCCCATCCAAGAGGCAACTTCAGTTTCGGCTCCAAGTGTGTGTTCAGCTGTCCTGAAGGCTACAGGCTGAATGGAACTACTGACCTGATCTGTACGTCTGCTGGACTTTGGACTGATCTGCTGCCTACCTGCATCAGTAAGCCTTTCTACAGTGAACTATTCTTCCTGTGTTTATCACTAAGCATAATTATGGCAAATACTAAATAACACTGAAAGTGTGAAAATATTTATATGTGTATATATATATATATATATATATATATATATATATATATATATATATATATATATATATATATATAAAGGGTCTTGGGTCTTGTTTGTGTGTGTATTTCAGTGGAGGACATGCCATTAGGTACTGCCTTTCTTGTATACAGTGCAGTAGGAGCAGCATCATCACTTGGCCTGCTGCTGATGGGGGGAGTGGTCATGCTGTTGGTGCGGCAGTTCAGCAAGGGTAAGAGACATGCTTTTCTTATATTTTACATCTCATAAACATTCACAGACAGTGCTCAAATGTTATTTTTACATGTCAGGAACAAACTGTTCATATGTCTGTGTATTTCCTCTGCTCTAGATAAGTTCACTCCAGATTACTCAGCCTGGGATGGAGCTCTAAATCCAGTATTTGAAGAAAATTAACCATTTTATGGATAACATACAATACTTCATTATGTACTAGGACATGACATAATAATTGTAATGTTGATTGGATGAAATTTTACCACCATATTAACTGTCTTCCTGAGGATCTGAAATACGAATAAAGGAGAAATATTTTGATCAGAGGTTTTGATTGCTACAGATAGTACCATAATGGTAATGTGTTAGTTATTAGTTTTTTAATTTATGGCTAACAAGTGTGCTTTAGTCACTACACATATGCATACTTATTAGTCAAAACATGTATGTCCTTCTGTGAAAGAAAAAACATGATTATTGTATCAGGGGACAAAAAATAATTTGATGTGTCTGTGAGTCACCCTAACAGTCGTGTAACAGTAACTCACATTCAGCTCTGTGTCAGGGTTTTCAGATTGGAATTGCCAGGAAATTTGTAGGCATAAGTTCAATTCAATTCAATTCAATTTTATTTGTATAGCGCTTTTAACAATGGACATTGTCACAAAGCAGTGTTACGGAAATAAATACATTCAGGATATAAATTGTAAATGTATGAATTTATCCCTAATGAGCAAGCCTGAGGCGACGGTGGTGAGGAGAAACTCCCTGAGACAATATGAGGAAGAAACCTTGAGAGGAACCAGACTCAAAAGGGAACTCATACTTATCTGGGTGGCAACAGAAAGTGTGATTATAAATAATTTCCTTCTATAAAAATAGTCAAATAGTGCAATTGTGTAATCAGGAAACTCATTACAGTTTTCATATGAAGTCTGTTTTGTTGAACCTATTCACTGTCCACTGATGGAGACCTGATTGCAAAACTGCTCGCAGCAACCGCAGCCCCAAAGCCACCACAGCAATCACAGTCCCAAAGCCATCTCCGTGGTCCCCAAGCAGCACCATCCCCAGCAATCCCAATGATCTTCAGACCGTCCAGGTGGGGCCACCCCCAGCAGCAGTGAGCGATCTCAGCTGATGAGGACTCCAACCAGAAGTAGTTCATCGGGATGGATTAAGCAGGTCTGAAGAGCAGAAGGGGTCAGAATCACTGGTATCTCAGGACTAGCAATGTGTAGCTCGACAGAGAGGGAGAAATAAGGAGAGATTGTTATGTATGCTTTTTGTTCCGTAATGTCATAAGTCATAAACTAGCTCAGGTATATCATTATACATTATCAGGTTTCTGGAAACATGCAGGTTAATTAACAATTAGTCATATTACTGTAACACCCTAACTATGCTCTGAATCCACTGTATTTGCTTTTAACTGCATGTAGTTTACAGTGAAAACTACACAGTATTGGGAAGTTACTACTTGTCAGGTTAAAAAATATAGCAGGTACCAAGACAGTCCAACTCAATTACATTGAAAAATGCCTAACAGGTTTTGGATATTAAAGGAGACTATGAAAAATGAAGCAAATTGAATATTCAGATACATGTCAATTTCATATGAATATTTCACAAAAAAATTAAAATATAGGTAACACTTTACATTAAGAAGACTACACATTTCCAGAAGAGTAGTTATTAAGGAGAAGCATGGAACACCTACAGTGTGAAGTAAGAATATGAAAACACTAAATAAAGCACTAATAAGCTGCTAATGTTGTCAAATAACTGCGGTATTCACTATTTACCTGCATGCTTATTAGTTACTTACTGGTTACTAATAATATGTGACCCTTTATACTGAAGTTATATTATACTGAATAACATTAAAATGCTGGATTCCAAGTAATAAGGTGTAATTTTTTTCACCAAAATCACTGTCTATGTAACCATTATCTCAGTCAGTCCTAATATATCTCAGGTTATGTGTATGTTGTTGTTCTTCTTTCAGCTGCTCCCATTAGGGGTCGCCACAGCGGATCATTGGTCCGCATATTTAATTTGGCACAGTTTTTATGACGGATGCCCTTCCTAATGCAACCCTCCCCAATTTTATCCGGGCTTGGGACCCACACTGGAGTGCACTATCTCAGGTTATGTGTATATCAGGTTTAATATATCTCAGGGTTAAAGACAGGTATTATAGAACAATACAGTAAACATTCTGGCTGCCAATGACTTGCAGCAGTGTTATTCTTCAATGTCTGGGTATCTCTCTTGCTGTCTCACTCACTCTCTCTACCTCTCTGCTGGGGGAGGATAAAGAGTGGCCCCTGCTGTGGCTCCCCACAGTGAGATCGCTCACACACCCATGGCTTCTTCCATCTTCACCGCAGACACCATCGCCCTAGAGCGGGCATGCAGCCCAGAGCATGCTGCCTCCAGGCACTGTGCCCGCCGTCGCCTGCTCATTGCCCACAGACTGACCTCTGCCCGTTCACCTTGCTCTCTGTGTGGGAGACTCTTAAGGTCACAGGGTCTGGGGCTGTTTCTTTTTCCTCTGGAGTAGGGGGATGGACAGATCTGATGCTGAATTTATTTTTGGATTTTTAAGATTTTTAAGATCCTGGGTGCTCCATTTAAGGTCAGCATGGATTATACAGAAAATGTAATATACAGCAGCATTTTACTTCCTTTTGTATAGATGTATAAAAAAGATAGATATATGAATTTTTATTTTATTTGTAGTTTTGACTGGTGCAGCAGGAGATATTTTAACAGACCTATATATATATATATATATATATATATATATATATATCATTATTAAAAGAAAATTTTCTGTGTTTGAATTCTTTTGCAACTTCTGCTACACATGCCAAGCAGAACCTCTCTATCCTCAGAGATAGACAAATTGCCCAAGGGTGACGAATTATGAAATTAAAGGGCAACAAAAGAAAACCAGATCTGTTAAGCTGCAGAAAACACTGACGAGGAATCTTCAATATTTCAGAATATTTGGAAAAAAATGTTTTCCTGAACAAAGCCGATGCATCTGTCGTTGCAGTTTCTCAGCATGATGCCAATTATATCGGTTAGTAGACAGAGGGTTTGCTGCCTGTCCTGGCACGGTCAGAGTAATAAATAACCGATCAGCTGACTGCAAGTCTCTTGGCTGCTATCAGAATAATAACGAGGCTATTGGTGCCTGCTGTGCCCGCATGATAGCCGTTTGATTATTTTTCCTTTGCCTTGCATAAGAAGCAAGCCAACTGCCCTTCCTATGCCAAGGAATGCACCAGAGACTGGAAGGCATGGGGAAGCAGGTGTGCACTTGAATACAGTCCTGAGTTCCTAACAATCACTGGGTCTAGTGGATTTGTGCACCTTATGTTTGTAAAAGCAGAAATTGTTGTTGTATAATGTAAACAACTCTTTAAACACTTTGCTTATTTTCAGTAAATCATATTGAAGTAGGATATTATTTAGTAACAATTAGCAACAAACATGAAACTAATAGCTGTGTAGAGTTAGGAATATAAGTCTGTATCCATCAATTTGGTGACTTTCTTTATAATTCCTGACACATACATGTCTAAACCTCTGCTCATCTTCACTTTCATACTGTACTCTCATTTGGCAGGTCAAGAGCCCGGTGACAGACAGTTAGATTGTTCCTGACCAGCTCTTGCATATCGAGCATATCAAGCTCCTATTTCAGTCTCAAGAAATATGAGCTCCTGGGTTGTGGAGAGCGAGGGTTCACCGCTGGGGCAAGAAGGCCACACGGATCATATCAATATTGGCATGCCAAATATTTTTTCCTGACATGGCTCTGAACCCAGTCATCCATAGTTCTAGTCCCTCCTCCCAACCCCAGCACATTCCAGTGGTACTGGGTGGTCTGGATGTACAAAAGGAAGCAGAAGAATTTTGGACTGGCCCGAGAGTGAATGAAAAGAGCACAATACTGGCATTCATTATGGACTGGGTCCATTGCTCGAATGGTCATTCTGACTGCTGACCTGTTAAGCTGTGGTGTGTAAGGGCCACAAAGCTGAGAAAGTGGATCTGCAGTTTTTAAATATAAGTATGGGGATGCATATTAAACCTGAAGGAGTGTCTATTAATTTCTTGCTTTCCTTATAAATATGATATTAAAGGGTACTTTAGTACAACACCCTGTTTACATCTCTGTACATAATGGTTCAGATTTGAAAATGATATCAGTCATAGTGATGCATTATATTGCAAATATATTTTACTAACAGTGTATTAACACATATTGGGCTTGTGTTAATATCATTAGTACAATTAGTAATAATAGTACAATAGTACAATACTTAGTTAAAATAATTAGTACAATACTAATAATAATTATTTCCAACATGAAACTTGTTTATGTTTGGCTCTTGTTTAGTCATATGACCTTCACCTGCAATCAGAAGGCTCCCAACCATAAGACCCATAATAATATTCTCAACTGAGATTAAGATATATTGAGTTCTTACACTTACAAATACAAATGTTATATTTGTATTTCTATAAAACCAAAAGCAATGGCTGCTTTATCCTGAGAGACCCTGGGCACGAAGTGGAAATATACCCTGTATGGGATGCCAGTGCATTGTAGGGTATCTCTCTCTCTCTCCCTCACACACACACACACAGACACACACACACACTCTCTCTCTTTCACACCTAGGGACAATTTAGCATAGCCAAGCCACTTACTGCCATGTTTTTGGGAGATGAGAGGTACAATCACAGGGAGAACATAAACAGAAATTCCACATAGACAGTTCAGGATCGAACCGGGGACCCTAGAATTATGAGGTTACTACAATACTTTCTGCACCACAAACTAAAATAACCATTTATTTAAAAAAAATCCTCACACCTGTTCATAGTTATACAATGTCCTTTTTAATCAGTCATTTATTTAATAGCAAATTGAGTCCAATGATCCAAAAGGATTACAGGGAAAACACAGCAATAAATATAAATTACACAGAGAACATTCCAAATCACAATCTGACACATTCTCTTCATTAATCACTATTAATCCCAGAATGCTGAACCACACACACACACACACACACACATATTGTTACACACAGGAGGCAAAATAAGAGTCCTGCATAGAATATAGTCGGTCAATCGGTGTCAGAACAGATGTCTCCCCAGATGACAGACAGTCTCTGAGTGGGTGAAGCAGGTCGCTGTCCATGTCAGTGTACCAGGCATCTGTACAATCTACAGAGAGAGAAACAAAGCTTAGAAAAAGAATGCAAATAATATTTGCACACTGTGTGTACAAATAGGAATGTGTAGTTTCTAGTACCATATGGGTTCATGTGATCTCCAGGCATCTGAGGGGGTGTGAGACCTTGTCTGAGGTCCATCTTAAAGCTATGGGTTTCCTGCTGTTGAGCTGCAGATAAATATGTGCTCAGGCTCTCCAGCTCAGCTGAAAATCCAACAGAGGGCGCTGTATCATTGGGAGAATAAAATGGCAAGTCAAAGCTTACATACTTCAGACTTTTACTGGCTTTACTAACCCGCAGTCCTACCCCATCAACATCCCCAAGTTTCAACAGAGTTCTAGGGTTTAAACATCCAAGCCTCACTGGCGTGCGCCTGCATGTGTTCATACCACTGGTGTGTGTTTTGCTGTCACTGTGCTCCTGAGGGGACTGGCACTGCTGCTGCTGCTGCTGTCGTCTGGCCAATTTCTTCATCTATAGTTCATAAAAAAAAATCCATTTTCAGTTGGAATTCAAATTCTCTCAATTCAGCTGATGCATTTACTTTACATTTTGACTACGTGTCCCAGCAAGGACACCACGTACATGCATTATTATGCAATGTAGACCCATTAGGAACACCAAGGGCATCTGATGTAAGAAAATACAGGAGGTAATTTAAAGTCATGTCATCAGTTTCCTGCATGATCCACTAACACTGTGTACTTCTTCACTGGCAAGGGAGATCTGGCAGAAAGTTTTAAATTTAAATGTTGCTTTTGGTGTGTGTGTGTGTGTGTGTGTGTGTGTGTGTCCATGATGGGCATCATGTTACCTTGGCTCTTTGGTTCTGGAACCAGACCTGGACGACTCGTACGCTCAAGCCCGTCTCAGCTGCCAAGGTCTCCCTTACCTTACGGTAGAAGGAAGAGAGAGTGAGATAGATACAGAATGACAGATAACGAGAGAGAGATAGCATGACCTTCATGGTTTGTGGGTCATGTAGGCTAAGTAATGTACTGACCCTCTATGGAGTATCAGATCAACAGAGATAAATACAAGGCAGTACCCAGAGCGACAGCACTACACACACACTTTTCTTTGCAATCGCTGTATGCAATGTGTACGTATTCTTGAATAACTGGAAATACTTCATTCAAATTCTATGGAAATTTTCTTTAAAAAGCGTGTTAGCTTACATCAGTTAAAAATTTAAATGAATTTTAAAAATTATAAATGTGTGTTACATATTATCATATACAACTCCCTTTCGGTATAAACAAGCATCTATATTCTATATAAGGGTGTAAATATAGTATACTGTCACGACATACAAAAAAAAATATTTAAAAAGGCGTGTTAACTTACAATCAATTGCTAACACTATTTTACGTAACTGCACTGCAGTTCCATAACTGTAGAACGCGTAACAGTTTGAGGTGTTCCTACTTTTCTGCAAGGTTTGGATGAAACTTCAAATGAGGCTTTGAAAGCTCGTCTCTGCTGTGTGGTGAGGATGGTGCGTGGCCGTTTCGGTCTCTTATGGTCCCCGTCTCTGCTGGGGTTTCTATCTCCTGCCACCTTAAGGTTGCTTTCATCCTCTTCATCATCCTCGTCCTCACTTCGGCCTGCAAAAGGTATTGACAAATAAAGCTGTGTGTAGGTGTGTGTGTGTGAGAGAGATATCTTGGTAAGTCCTCAAACTATTCCTTGAGTCAGGCAGTCCACAATTTTACTTATTCTTAGTTAAATTTATTTATTATTAAAAATTTATTTATTATTAATAAAATTCTTAGTTTATTTATTTATTCTTAGTTTGAGAATGCCTGCTATAGTTTTGGAAAAAGAACATACTTAGCGTATCTAGCAATTCTAAGAGAAGCCTGTGTCAACCTGTGAGTTTCTTTTTTGAAATATTTATAGCTGTGTGTTTGATTAACAGATGGTCACCTCCTGGGGCAAACATTTCATAAATTATACAAGCAAATTTTAGTTTTAGGATTAAATCAAATTAATTACTCCTAATTTCCAAAGTCCCTGTTAATATATTGTGACAAATTTTGAAAAACAAACAAATAAACAAAAACCAAAACAAAATGTCTAAATTCTAATTCTTTCATACCGGGTAAAACATCTTTTACCGAAACCTTTCCAGAAGACATCCAAGATCAACTAGTGCATCAAACTCATCTAGTAACACTAGTGACATAAAAGTTTTAATTTCTGAGTAATTTAGTATCTGAGTGTGCATCAGTTAGGTTCACTTTTATGATTTTAAGCCATAAATACAGATACAACTTTTTAACATTGCACTTTTTTAGACTTTTAATCAATATTTTGGTATAAAACTTCACACATATATTCAGGAGGATGTACAGATTTATAATCATAACTCATTCATTCTTGCCAGGAATGTCTGATAGAACTTTATAATCCCAAGGCCTGGAAACATGAGTCCCTGTGCACTACCTGAGTCCGTGGTGGTGGGACTGCTCAGTGTGTGCTGGTAATGTTGTGTACAGAGCAGCTTGTCTCCCACCAACACACAGCGATCTCCTTTCTGCAGCCGGCAGTCACACACTGAGCAGCAGAAACAGTGCAGGTGGAAAACTGCATCACCCGCTCGCATCACCAGCTCTGCCGGGGAGATAACCTCAGCACAAGCCCTACAGCGCACTGAGAACAGTCTAGGGAGAGAGAGATAGAGAGAGAGCGAGAGAGAGAGAGAGAGAGATGATATGACATAACATGCCTCCAAGACTATTAAGCAACATACAAAACAGGATAAGGATAAGGTGAAGGAAATTATAACCCTACGTTCACACTAGCCAGCGACAGGAGAATGTTCATTTTATACATAGCAGTATAAAGCTTGAAAGGAAGTAGCAGAAATTGTTGGTGGCTCAGGTGAGTGTACATAACTAGTACAGTTAACATGCTTAATCAAGCATGTAACGTGAATCAGACAGCCAATTTTCACACTGATTACTACATTATTTAATAATTATTTAATTTTTAACTTGTTAGCTTTAGAAGCTATATATAGCTACTACTTTCTCATCATTAATTAAAAAATGTTGGGTAGTACCTGCCCACAAGTGATAAACTATAAGTGACATGGGTGACTGGTTGCTTGCTAGTGTAAATGTAGCATGAGGTGCAAACAAGGCAAGAAGAACAGTACACAAAACTACAGTTTCTGTATAATATTCTGGACATTCCAAGTAAACACTCAGCACAATGAGCACAAAGACCAACAGGAGCAGCAACAGGATAAACTAGAGTACACAGACTGAAGATATTCCTGGAACGTTACTCTTTTCATATAG
The DNA here is from genome assembly GCF_027358585.1 of Pangasianodon hypophthalmus. Lineage (NCBI taxonomy): Eukaryota > Metazoa > Chordata > Actinopteri > Siluriformes > Pangasiidae > Pangasianodon > Pangasianodon hypophthalmus. Next base: position 1,921,399 of record NC_069728.1, on the reverse strand, counting down.
GAGTTGGATGAAACTGTCGGCTTTTTCCTCAAACCTGCCTCCCCCTGTTTTTCCACCCTTTGACCCTCCTAAAACACACATATGCATAGCCCCTACCTCAGTCTTAGCTCCTAGCAACTGGAGCTATGGGTCAGAAGGAACTGAGACGTGGGCCGTCGGCTCCACTGCAGTGTCCGAGGACAGAACTCCCAGGGAGCAGAGAAAAAAGCAGCTCGGCAGGCCATGGCTCCAGCCCGAGCAGTCACGACAGGGCCTCCTGGCGAGAGAGGCTGAGCCAGGGAACCGTCTTAACTCGACTTAACCGATTGCAGACAATTGCAGAACTTGGCCCCGAGCTGCGCTTGCATTGTTGTGTCCTGGCAGCCGCCGCATTTTCTGTTTGTCAAACCGCGGGCTGAGATTTCCACGGCCAGAGGGGGAGCCGGGTCTGAGTTTTGGATGCAGGTGACAGGGGAGGTTTGCTTCCAGAGGGGTGACAGCTCTCGAGGAGATGAGCTCACTTTTGGAGTGAGGAATTCATGATGTTTCAATTTCAGTTAAATTACAGTTAAAGTTCTACATGTAGCAAATGTTACTTAATCATGTAAATTTGAATGTAGAACACTTTTCTTTGTTTTGCATTTAAATTTTTTGATTTTGTAAACTGGCTGCTCCAGTGTTAATTACGCTATCTCAGTATCTGAAGGAATTTACTCCTGGTATGCACCGTGTGCAGACACACACACACACACACACACACACACACACACAGTGAAAATCCTCCTGTGATGAGCATGAACTGAAACATCCCGAAGCCTTGCATTGTTGTGGGTTATTAGTGTTGCTGTGGGAAACCAAGTAAGGTTTTTCTAGAGCTCACAGGGGAAGAAGCAGGACTTATTGGTCATACAGTCAGTCATTTTACTGAGAGTCTATGAAGCCCATGTTATTTCTGCTGACCAAAAATACTTGCATTAATGCAGGCAGTCTCTTAGACAGCAAGAGACTTAACTGGTTAAATAGTATTACTTTTTTTTAGCATGCTATTGATACTAGTCAGTGTCTGAAAAAAATATTTTGAACACAGCCTAAATAATAATGATAATAATAATAATAATAATAATATATATATATTATGTAATTAAATAAATATCAGTATGATTATTTTATAATGATTTATATATATATATATATATATATATATATATATATATATATATATATATATATATATATATAAATCATTATAAAATAATCATACTGATATTTATTTAATTACATAATTATTTCAGTGCATCATGAGAAACAAAAACTAATCCCACACTGTTAGTATCATACATCTGTTGGTTTGTGAACATTTGTCAGACCTAAAGCCCAGCGGTTTACTCGAGGTAGAAACTAAAGAGGGTGAGAGAATTGAACCTTTATATGTCTCCTTAATTACAGATACACAGTAAACTTTAATAAACATTATCTGCAGGTTTAGAACTTATCCCATGGCAAAAGAACATGAGTGACTCAAATGTGTAATCAAGTGATTTTCAGTTTAGGTAGATGTAAATGGTCATAAGTTTGCTAAATATAAAGCAAAGGTTTAGAGCCATTAGTCTTTAAGTCTGGTCTTAAAAACTGTAATGCAGGGAGAAAGCCTGTGAATGCTGCCACAGGGCCTGTTTCAAGCTCATTAGTCTCAAATTCCACAAAAAATTTATCTTATAGGCATCTCAGGATCAAGAACTTCAACAATCTAAATCTTTTTGACAGTCAACTGACCACCAACTGATATTATACAAATCTACTGTAATCTATAATAGGGCAGTATAGCAATCAAGAAAGATGTCATGTGGACTATCCAGGTGAAACTGAGCTGAATTAATTAAATAACTTTTCACATGGAGAATGAGACACACACATAAGGGAGTAGCTGCCCTTATGGAGAGTTACTCCTACAGTACCTTATATTACACAGAAACATCTGATTATCCTGAATAATCTTTTACATTTTATGTTGTGAAGCCTCATATTACACCTATATCAGTGAAAAATGATGTGATCATTCCTTTATTCAATTCATTCATCTTCAGTAACTGCTTTATCCTGGTCAGGGTTGCAGTGGATCCAGAGCCTATCCTGGGAATACTTGGGAAAGAGGCAGGAAAACACCCTGAATGGGACTCCAGTCCATTGTAGGGCACCATGCACACACACATTCTCACACTCATTCACACCTAGGGGCAATTTAGAGTAAACAGTCCACCTATTAGCATGTTTTGGTTAGTGGGATGAAACCCATGAGGACACAGGAGGGAACCTGCACAACTCCACACAGACAGAAACCTGAGCTCAGGATTGATCGGGGAACCCTGGGGCTGTGAGACAACCACGCTACCCACTGCACCACCCCACCGTGTGGAGAAATATAATTGGATAGAATTATCTGTATTTCTTTCTGCTTCTTTGGGAGTGATTTTTGATTTTTGAATTGTACTCTATTATTGTGCTATTGAAGTTGAAAGGCAGCACTTGTTGTGTATGTACAGTACGATCTCATAAGAAAACCTTGGATCACCCAGTGCACTGACCCACTTACAGTAATTCTGCTCCTCAACAGAATACAAAACGTGCCAGCTAGAGCCCTGGTGGACAGGAACCAAGTAGACTCCTGCACTTAAGTGGTAAGGTAGTGGGCAATGCCAGGCACTGGGTATGTGGCTAATTGGTCAGGTCATATAAGCTCACGCTTGGACGAGCAGCGCCCCTGAGATGAACAGCGAGGCATCAACCCAGATGGCTCAGTGCAAGGTACAGTCTGGGAGCCAGCCCTTCACACACACCCACACACACACACACATGCACATAGACACTCTACACACAGAATCCCCTCCTCAAAGCTCCCCCTGAACATATGGTCTACTCCTCACTTCTCCTAAAATCCTCCATTAACTTCACAGCCTACTGCAAGTCCACTTATTAAGAGCACAGTGGTCATTCTTCCATTATTACCAGTTCAGCTCATGGTCTATGTGTGAGTGTGCGTGTGTGTGTAATAGAAGAAAGAGGACAGCTTGGGAAGCCCAGACCAGACAGGTTTGTATTTTAGCTTTCTTTCAAAGCGGCAATAAAGTCTTTTGTTTTAAATGAATAATTCAGGGTCTTTTTTTCAACAAAATCTCTGTCTACCACAGCTGTAAGGTAAAAGGTAAAATATTCACTGTACTGAGAAAAGAACAGAAAAAGTTGCTCTAAACTCACGTATTATTAAAGTCTAAAGGCATTTATCTAATTCTGTCAATAAACATTTAGCAAAACACATTTTACATCTTCATGAATTCTTATGCTATACATATGTGTAAATTAACCTCTAAATCTGTGTCATTTGGCCTTTCAGGGACGGAGCTATGCTTATGCAGAAGAAATAATCCTCGTAATCCTGCACATCTGATCCAGCATGGATGCACACAGCAACAGGGAAAGCATAAATAGCTAAAATTAATTTTTACTGTATTGCTAAGCTGCTGGAAAGTCAGATAAAACAAACAAAAAGTTTTGGTTAAGACTTTGTCTCACATCTATGTCATACTAACATTATTGTTCAAGTGTAATGGTTATAGTTTGAAACACTTGAAACTTTCAAGGCCGATTTCTTTATTATTTGGACCTGCTGTCAGTTGACTCTGTCTGGGTCATCTTGTCTTCTAGCCTGGCTTGTGTTCTCATATTTGGAGGTGAGAACAAATGTGTGAGGGAGAAAATGCATGGATATGTTTTTGAGGGGTCAACGGGGGGGTGGCACACGGCGGCGACGTGGCCATATGCTGTCCCCAGCTTGCAGTTGCCACGTTGATGAGTCTCGCTAATTTAACACATTTTGACAATGTGTCAGTAGTGCCGTCCTGGTCTGGACCACTCTTTGTGTGTGTGTGTGTGGGTGTGTGCGCGCTTGTGTGCTTGTCCACACATTCCTTGGCCCATCACAACCCTTCCCTCTTAGTCACCTTGTCTTGAAGGAACTCAGTGCCAAGTGCCTCAACCTCCCTACATATGCACACACACACACACATACAGAAATAAATATACAGAAAATTTTGTCCACACTCACTAGTCTAACCGTTCTTCCTCAGTACAGGTAAATTTCTTTAACCCTCATCACATGTTGTATGTCTGTATTGGAAATTACCAAGTGGAACTAAATAAAGACACAGTTGAGAACTTTGTTTCTGCCCAGCTGAATTTAGCTATAAATGATTTCCAAGTAATGCTTTGGTATATGCATTTTCATTAAGAGTTTACTACACTGACGTCTCAGTTACAAGAGGCAGTACTACACAGCTCGTTGCTGACTGAATGCCCACAGTGTTGAATTAACACCAGCAATACAGTTCTAGCACAACTACAAAGTTTAAACTTAGGTCAAACCTGTAAGATTTAAAAATTCAACCTAAAGGCTAATTTTAATCTTTAAAGGCCATTACATGGTTATACTGTTGGTTGCCTTGTCAGTATAGTGTTTTAGTGCTTTTCCAATAAAAAGTATGGTACGTCTTGGTAAATAAACTGAATCCAGAACTATTCACATTCTGGTCAAGTACCTGCATCAGTTTCCCATCTCATAACATTGTGCTTTAAAGTAGGAGGAGTTGTGCGATGGTGACTAGTGACTAGCATGAATAATCAATGAATCCAGTACTAATCCAGTACTAATGGAGTAAGTAAAAATGATTAACCATCTAACTGATTCACAAAATGCTACTCGAAAATTCTTTGGCACAAAAAAATGTTTATTTTTTTTGTTTGTTTGTTCATTCATTTTTAAATTGGCTGATTTTACTTTAAAATGTTGGTTTTGCGTCTGTTTCACTTTTACAATATAAAACTATAGATGGCCCATTTCACAAACTTTGTTTATGACAAGAGATGTGATATTAAATTCATGATTACAGATCACAGTGGAAAAGCTTACTGCACATGATAAAGAGAATTATTGGGGCTGTTTAGAATTGTTGACAGACACCTTGGAAAATTATTGAACAAATCTCATAGAAAATGGTACAAACTGAATTTGTGCATACTGTATGAGTTTAAACATATTATGTGGTGCAATTTAGAATATTTATATTCCTGTTTGGGAAACTGAATCTGTGAAATCACTCAGTTAAATTAGATTCATTGAAACAAATCAGCTTTGTACACTGAATCTAACTTCCTCTCATTACAATGTAGCATAAAAACACTGAAACCAGTCATTTGGAATGCTGTCTTGAAGATGCTTCAGAGGGTAATGTTGCCTCCTCACAGTGCCAGGGTCCTGAGCTCGCGTTACTGTCAGTGTGGAGTTTGTGTGCATGTTCTCTCCATGTGGGTTTCCTCTGGTTATCTCGCACTGGCCAAAAACATGCAGGTAGGTGGATTGGCTACACTAAATTACCCATAGGTGTCGATGAGTGTGTGATTGTGTGTGTCCTATGATGGAACTGGCAGGGTGTGTCCCTGCCTCGCACCCAACTGTTCCCAGGATAAGCTCCGGATCCACTGCACCCCTGACCAGGATAATGTGCTTACTGAATGGATGATGAAACCACACAGTCATTATATTAATACTGAAAATAGCTGTCCCATACTGTCCAATAGAAAAGCGATTAGAACCACACCGGGACAGTTCTCTAACAGCCATTTTTGAACATAAATGATCTGCCCTATGTCTAGCTTCACTCATATGTTCCCTTTTTGTATGCATGGTACCCTGGCAAGAAGGAGAACCAAATTCAGCACTGACACTTAGTTGGGTCTGTCATACAGGTCACCTGGCAATGGTTCAGTAGAAGGTTAGGGGATCTTACTGTTGGTAATCTCGTCTGCAGTAGATCTTGGAGTCTCGCACGAAGCAGGTGCTCTTCAGAGGCTCAGCACAAGTAGCACACTTCACACAGCGCTCATGCCACAGAGAATCATGCACCCGCAGCAGGAACCGCTCACCGATGGGCTGGTGGCAGCCCTCACACACCGGACTGCATGCACCCTCTGTATGGGAACACACACACACACACACACACATATAGTGATTAGAGAGAGATTATTCTGTATGAGAGACAAATGGCAAGAATGAGTTAGTATGAAAATGGTTGAATGAAACAATCATATCGGTAATCTGCACATCAAAGTGCATTATGGGTATTATTAAACTTGGGACTTATTAAAATACGTATATACATAATTCATCATTTGTGCACTATTGCAGTGAATTGTGTAATTCAAAACGAGATTACAGTGTGGTCGTGATATATGTAACGTAGGGTACTGTGTGTGTGTGTGTGTGTGTGTGTATGTATGTATATATATATATACATACACACATACACAGTCAGATCCATAAGTATTTGGACAGTTTATAATAATTTTGCCTCTGTACCCCAGCCATTCTTACAGAGTTCCTCCATTTTCACAGGCTCAAAAGTAATTGGACAATTGACTGAAAAGCAGTTTCATGGCCAGGTGTGGCCTGTTTCTCATTATTTCATGACAAGTTAAGGAGATAAAAGGTCTGGAGTTGATTCCAAGTGTTGCATTTGGTAGCTGTTCATGGGAACTCTCAATATGCGCTAAAAAGAGGTGTTTATGTAAGTGAAGGAGACCATCATTAGGATGAAAAAACAGAACAGACCCATCAGAGAGATAGCAGAAACTTTACGAGTGGCCAAATCAACAATCTGGTATGTCTTTAAAAAGAAGAAATGCACTGGCGATTTCAGCAACACGAAGAGTTGCAGAAGAAAAACCCCTTCACAACATCTAGCTAAGTAAAGAACACTCTGGAGGAGTTATGAGTATCACTGTCAAAGTCTACAATCAAGAGACGCCTTAATGAATGTAAATACAGACGGTTTACCACATCATCTGTCAAACTTGTGGAGGAAATGTTATGGCATTCGCATGTATGGCTGCCAGAGGAAATGAGTCTGATGATGTGACTGCTGATAGAAGTAGCAGGATGAATTCTGAAGCGTATAAAGCTATACTCTCTACTCAGATTCAGTCAAATGCTGCAAAACTGATAGAACGCTGCTTCACAGTACAGATGGATAACAACCCAAAACATACTGCGAAAGCAACTCAAGAGGTTCTTAAGGCAAATAAATTAAATGTTATTAAATGTCCATTGACCTCAACCCAATTGAGCATGAAGACAAAACTGAAGGCAGAAAGACCCACAAACAAGCAGCAACTGAAGTAAAAAGGCCTGGCAAAGCAACTCAACGGAGGAAACTCAGCATTTGGTGATGTCCATGGGTTCCAGACTTCAGACAGTCACTGACTGCAAAGGATTTGTATCCAAGTATTAAATATAATCCTAATATTTATGATTATGTTAGTTCGTCCAATTACTTTTGAGCCTGTGAAAATGGAGAGACTCTGTAAAAAATGGCTGTAATTCCTAAACGCAATATTTAAAGAAATATTTTTTTAACCCCTTGAATTAAAGCCGACAATCACACCTTCATTGCTTCATTTCAAATCCATTGTGGTAGTGTACAGAGGAAAATTATGAACATTGTGTCACTGTCCAAATACTTATGGACCTGTCTGTGTATATATATATATATATATATATATATATATATATATATATATATATATATATACAGACAGTGTGTGTGTGTGTGTGTGTGTGTGTGTGTGCATGAGAAATAACATCAAACTCTCGAAATAGTGCATAACGTAGTGAGTAGAGTGCAGACTCAGGCAAAGATCTTTTGATGAAAGAGGGTAAAACAAGCTTTGTGAAAAGTTTTTTTGACAACAACAACAACAATGATGATGATGATGATGATGATGATGACGATGATGAAGAATTAGATTCACTTACCCAGTAAAGTTGTTAAATTGCCTTCTCCCATGATCGGCTCTTCAGAACAAACCTCCTGGAAAATATCATTATCTTTTAGGACACTTTTCAGTCGTAACTCAAATATAATTAAGTTAAAAATTACAGCAGTGAAAAAAATTCTGAACTCTAACTATAAAGCGCTTCCAAAAGATTTTAGTGCGCAGATAATGAATTAATAGAATATTTGAACTCGAGGTTTTTCCTCCATAAAACCGAACTGATTTTAAGCTAAATAAATTCTTTTAAAATCTTTTAAACATGGTCACATAAAAAAAAAAAAAAAAGTCCAGATAATCTTAGGATCTCAGTGTCTCAGTTGATAAACACCCCGTCTATCAGTACAGAACTGTAACTCTCATGTCCCGGCTATTCACCGCATCATCTTTCACAAGCCCTCACTGGAGGATGAGCTCACAGCTGTCCATCTTAACACATTAATAACTTTCAGTATACTTACTGTTCATCCGCTAAGTTCACCAAGAGCGTCTCTGAAAGGCTCCACGTTGGAGTGTGTGTGTGTGTGTGTGTGTGTGTGAGTGTGAGAGAGAGAGAGTGAGAGACTTTGTGAACTCCCGAGCAGAGATCTGCTTACTGCTGCGCTTTAACGCACATTACATTACAGATCTGAGCTCTGATCACCTGCACGACCAGAGTCTCCATCCATCCCTCCATCCATTCCTCCACCCCCTCCATCCATCCCTCCATCCATCCCTCCACCCTCTCATACTGTGTTTCTGCTAACGACTTTCACTCTGAATCTTTCATCCTCTGTTCTGTGCAGAAGTCTTAGACACATGACGAGAAATGCCGTCAAACAAAGATGCCTTCAAATATATTAAAAATGAGACGTTTTCTACATTAAAAATCAACTGTAAAGAGCAGTAAACAGTAATAAACTAAACAAAGTCAGTATCTGGTGTGACAGTGTTTGCTGTTTAAATATGCATCAGTAGTGTGAGGTTCAGTTTGTGCAGTCTTTAAGGAAATGAGCTGTAGGTTTTTCTGTTCCTGCAGTAAAACCCCCAGAATTCAGCTCAGCTTTGTTGCTTTCTTTAAAGACACTCATCATTTTTCTGTAACATTTAATTTTGGTTGAAAAAGTAATGTTTTACCCAATAATGCAGAAGTCGTGAAACAAACATTAAAGAAATAATTGGTATTTAAAAAAAATCAGGGGGTCAAAAAAAGACACAGTAGTGAATATATCAATTTTATCACAAAGCTGAAACACTAATCCATGCTCTCATGACTACGTATTATTATTATTATTATTATTTGTGTGTGTGTTAATTTTAATTAATTCGTTTTGTTTATTAATCAGTGAACTTTTGAAGTTTGACAAATAAAAAGTGCTGTTCAGAAATCTTCCAGAAACCTCTAAAGACCTAAACCTTTGGATTTGTTCAAAACCTTAGTAAAAGCTTAGTTTGAATTTTGTGGTTAAGTAACCATGATTACTGTCCTGTAAGCACTGTGTGTCAGGAGTATGTCAGATTTGTCAGGAAATTTGTAGATAAACGTCATATGACTGCTCAGAGAAATCAAACGTCATCATGCCCAGGCTTCAGAAACAAAAGAAGTTTGAGAACAAGTGACTGGCAGGAGTCACAACAAATCAGGGGAGAAATTTTCTCTATTTTTTCTATTTCTCTTTATATTGCTATTTGGGAGAGAGAGAGAGAGAGAGAGAGTAGAGAGAATAAACAAAGAAATAGAGTAAAATTTTTCCCTAAAGACTACACTTACTGAAAACAGTTTATGCCCAAGTCTTCCCTGTTCATAATCTCACCTGGATACTGGAAATTTAAAGCTAAAAACTTCTTAAACGTCTTAAAAATTACTCTGATGCTCCTTAAGAAGTTCATTCCAACCCACTCAGTACTGTTTGACTATATATATGTATATACTACACTATACAGTTGTGGAAGAGAAATGATTTACAATCACACTCTGTGTCACCCAGATGAAGATGGGTTCCTGTTTCAGTCCTCTCAGGTTTGCCTCCTCATGTCATCTCAGGGAGTTTTTCCTCACCACGTGGCCTCTGGCTTGTTCAGGGCTGGGCACCGAAAACCAGTAACCAAGCGGTCAGTACTGTGCCAAGTTTGGTCAAAATCTACATGACAAAATATTATTTACTATTTTTAAAAGAAAAAGTAAATAAAATGAGTGAATGATCCAAGTTTGACTGGCTGCTTAATGCACAGAAAGCGGAGAGAAAGAGAGAGAGAGAGAGAGAGAGAGAGAGAGAGAGAGGAAACATGGATGTACTCTGTGACAGTAGGTGAGAATGGTTGACAGGACACGGTCGCTGCTGCAGATTAGAGACTCTGGGTGAAACACATCATGACTAATCACAGAAACAGTTAGTGAGGAAATATCTGCAGGTCAGTTAACAATCAGCTCTCTGACTTTTGCAAGAAAAAGTTAGCCACTATTACATTTGTGAGTGTGTGAACATGTTTGGATTCAGCAGCTAAACTAGCATTCATCAGCTAACATTCTGCAGCTGTGTGCATACAGACTAATGCATCTCTGAGGCTTTACATGAGGGCTGGTAACTACAGCGTGTCCCTCTGATGCTGTAGTTTCTGACTAGGGCCAGTGGTTCCTGAGTTACTGTAGCAAACACAGGGAAAGCACAAGGCAAGCATGTCAGCTGAGAGGAGGGAGGAATGTAACAGCACTAACCAGATTTATTTTTAAGGAATGAAAGCCCTTACTGCTATAGCTTTAAGCTAACTAGCTAACACACACACACACACACACACACACACACACTCACACACACACAGATATAGCTATATATAGCTTGGTAACAATTCTCAAAACAATGTCAGTGTCCTGAATATCCTTTAGTGTCGTTACTGAACATTTTTCCTGCTTGAATAAAAGCTGAAATTATGCAGCTCCACAACATAAATTAGTGTTTTAATTGTGTTGTCATTTTTTGTTTGTTTGTTTAAGTTGTAATTTTAACACTGAGTTTCTTTCTGCCCCTTTTAAACATACAGTAGTCTGTATTTGACCAAGAAATACCTCCATAATGTTTCTTTTAAATAAAGCTGTAGAAAATAATACATCACATTACTTCGTCAGATTCTCACTGTTACCATGGCGATTATGAATTATTTTATATTAACATTATTTTAATATAAAAATAACATTTATTATTAACATTTATTTTAACATTAATACTTTTACTAACATTAAGAATCAGTCTACATTATTGAGTATTAAATAGTAACTGCTGACTGCAGTGCTGGAAATCCTGCATGATGTGTTTCTGGGCTTTAGAGTCACAACAGCGCCGCCTGCTGATCAACACTGACTAGTGCACTCACAGCCTCCAGGTGGCGCTCATTCACATACATACTCTATAGTTTAGAATATATTCTATACACAAACAGGAAGAAAGTAAGAGCCACTGTAAATTTAAATATTTTATTCAGACAAGACTGCAGTTTTTAGAAATTCTGTAGTTTTCTTTGAATACAAGTTTGCTTTTTTCAACAAAATAAATGTTCTTTTTTTCCCCCATTGTTTTGCTGTTAGACTGGATGCCTGAAAATGATCTATTTACAAGACAAAGCTCTTTTCAGAAAAAACATCGATTAAAATTCATTTTGACAGTGTATTTCATGAGCTTCTTCCCACCCTGTTCTGTTTCCTCCATACACATCTCACAGCAGGTATGGTCTGTGCTTGGTACAAAACATGTAGCTTACATCCTCAGTCGAGTTCATTAATTACCAGTTATTACATGGATGCATTTACAAAAAGAAAAGGAAAAGGGGGGCAGGGCTTATGTCATGTTATCTGATGAGGTGCTTCGAGCATCTCCATGAGGAAGGTGTCTATGGGTGTGTCTCCAATCAGCTTGAAGAAGAAGAGATGCTCTAAACACTTCAGTCCAATAGACCGCAGAGCAGGGAGACGCAGTAAAAGCTTGGCAAACCTGACAACACACACACACACATTCAATTTTCTGCATTAGCTACAAAATAATCCAACATTTAGCACACCACACATTTACCCTCCACCCTCGCCTCGAACTGTTGTTTATAGCACAACAATAGCCACCTAATAACATTTAATCTGATTTACTTCAGTTTTTGTTATATTGCAGAAAGATCAGAAATGTTCACTGGACAGGCTACTACAAAGCAATTTTTTAATTTCCAGAAATAAATAGATTCAAATTAAATTAAACCAAAATAAATTGTAAATATGTGAATTTATCCCTAATGAGCAAGCCACTGGCGAAGGTGACAAAGAAAAACTCCCTGAGACGATATGAGGAAGAAACCTTGAGAGGAACCAGACTCAAAAGGGAACCCATCCTCATCTGGGTGATAACCGATAGTGCGATTATAAATAAATCCCTTCTATAACTGTGTACTACATGGACAAATAGCGCAATTGTGCAACCAGTAAATTCATCACAGTTTTCACAAGAAGTCTGTTTTGTTGAACCTATCCCCTGTCCTCCTGTCTCCTGTGATGGAGACCTGAGTGCAAAGCTGCTCATGGAAACCGCAGCCCCAAAGCCACCACAGCAATCACAGTCCCAAGCCATCACATTACAGCTCCCCATATGAGATCCCCAAGCCATCTCCACAGCCCCCAAGTGGCATCATCCCCAGCAATCCCAATGATCTTCAGGCCGTTCATATGGGGTCACCCCCAGCAGCAGCGAGCGATCTCAACCCATGAGAACTCCAACCAGAAGTAGGACAACACGATTGTTCAGGCAGGTCCGGGGAGCAGAAGGGGTCAGGATCACTGGCATCTCAGGAGTAGCATGTGTAGCAAATTACAGCTTAGGATATAATGCAGCGTTATATTTTACATAAATATAAATCATAACATAGACTAATATGTAATCACTCTTTATAACTGTGGTGAGAAGAAAAGCATCTCAGCATGCACAAAACATTGAACCTTGAGGTGGATGAGCTACAACAGCAGAAGACCACATCGAGTTCCACTTCTGTCAGCCAAGAACAAGAATCTGAGGCTATCTTGGGCACAGACTCACTCAGACTGGACAAAAAAAAAATTCACCTGGTTCCAGTCTTTTTCCAGTCTTCAACTCTCCAGTTTGGGTGAGTCTCAGAATCTTGTTCTTGGCTGACAGAAGTGGAACTCGATGTGGTCTTCTGCTGTTGTAGCTCATCCACCTCAAGGTTCGATGTATTGTGCATTCTGAGATGCTTTTCTGCTCAACACGGTTGTAAAGAGTGACTATTTAAGTTACTATAGACTTCCCGTCAGCTCAGACCAGTCTGCTCATTCTCCTCTGATCTCTCTCATCAACAAGGTGTTTCAGCCTGCAGACCCTCTGCTCACAGGATGTTTTTTGTTTTTCACACCATTCTGTGTAAACTCTAGAGACTGTTGTGTGTGAAAATCCCAGGAAATTAGCAGTTTCTGAAAAACTCAAACTAGCCCATCTGGTACCAACAACCATGCCACAGTCACAGAGATCACAATTGTCCCCATTCTGATATCTGATGTGATCATTCACTGTATCTGCATGATTTTATTTTATTTTGGCTGATTGGATAAATGAGCAGGTGTACAGGTGTTCCTATTAAAGTATGATGAGTTAGATATATGAACAAAGTTTAGGTTCTAAGCTTTAAATTAGTTATTCATGACTAAATTATAAATGATAAACATATCACTGTTTAAGGCAGTGAGATTTTAAATCTTGTTTTAGCTTCTAGCAGTGGCACAGGCAGAGATCAGGACTGTGTAAATGCAGTGTGCTACCTGCCGGGCTGGTTGGGGTATTTTTGCTTGGTGTAAGACTCCAACGAGGCATATACTTTTTCTCTAAGCATCTCCACCTCGGCTGGGTTAGACAGGCCTTTAGCATCTGCAAGCACAGACAACACACACTCTCAGTCGGACACAATGGTTCTCATTTATCAAGCTCATTTATCAGCTGAATTTATTCCTAAATCATGGTAAATCATTTATGTAGAAATCATTCAATAAATAATGTGTTGGAGCATTTCCACAAGAAATGTGGTGTTCACAAAGATCCTTTTAGTTTTGAAAATCGGTTGTGTCCTATGAGAAGTTTTAAGTTTGTGTAAATTTCTATATGAGGAGATTCACTAATGTAAACCTCCACCGATCAGCTTCAAACCATATATCTGATGATGAGGAAGGATGGGTTGGCCTGCGCAGTGGCTCAGGCTACTGGAAAATTTAGCTCACGCCAAGTTTAAGAGGAAACGGATATTTAAAGACCAGAACGACTTTTTTCGGATGAGGACAGCTGGCTTATAAATCAATTTCATTTGCCACTGCATCTTCTCTGAATGCTTTGCAACACTTTAGAGCTAGTGCTTATTCAACCGACAAAATGGTTGTGCCCAGTGTTGCCGGGAAAGGCTCTGTGACCATTGCAACTCTGACTGGGATACAGTGGTTACTGAATAAGAATGAATGAATGATCTTGTGTCATTCCTGTGCATATCCAAGTTAGTGCTTAGATCAGTGATTAGATTTCTTGCTATTGCATGTTTCAAAGAGAGATAAGTGATCGACCAAATCACAAAGTTTTTACCATAAAAAGGTTTTAACATGAAACGTTCTTTTATACTTTTACATAACACTGGTTTCAAAATATTCGTATAGTAAATATTTTGTGATGCCTGCCCTGAAGTGAATAACAGCACAGAATCTCTTCCTGTAATGTCTAACAAGGTGGGAGACACTTGTAGATTGATCCACTCCTCCACACAACATTTTAAACCACCTATTCTTAGATGTGTGCATATGGTCCTCCCTCTTTAATTCAGACCACAGGTTTTCAGCAGTGTTCAAATCCGAACACTGAGATGGTCATCGCAAAAAACTGATCGCAAAGCATCACTGATCCACCCCATATTTTATGGCAGCTATCAGATGCTTTTCCTTTTTGTGGCCCACATTTGTCATCAAACCTGCCTATGGAGCGTATGACCAAAAAGTCTGATTTTGGTCACATCTGGCCACAACACACGATGCTATTTGTAGTTCTAAGGACGTGTGGTGAAGTTCAGACACTGCATTCTTTTAGATGCCCTCAAGAAGGGCTTCTCCAGACAGCATGATATGAAAGTGGCTTTAATCAGTTGATTCTGAAATTTGACAACCACAAGAATCAACTAAACTGTATGATTCTAAGACTGTGACCAGCAGACTCTCCCCTCCCCGATACGTGTTTACTCTGAGACACATAAAACCAGCCACCCACATCTTTTCAAGCTGCTGCTGCTGTGTGTGTGTCACTGACCAGGGTTAA
>NC_069728.1:1487469-1553535 GCF_027358585.1 Pangasianodon hypophthalmus | reverse complement strand
ATGTATGCATTCTAATATAAACAATTATATTACTTATTTTATTTAACATATACTTGTGAAAAATGTGATTTGACAACACAGCATGCACATGAATATTTCAATTTATCAGAAAAACTACTTTCCCAAGCTCCTATCGCTTTGAAAACTCTCTAAATAGCGTTTTCAGCGCCTAAAGAGCACAACTCTGTTAACACACGTCTTTTGTATTATATTGTATCATATAGGTTAAATTATGACTTTTCAAACTTTAATTTAAGTAATTTTGCCTTTTTTTATATTTGACTAAAGATGTATGCATTCTAATATAAACAATTATATTACTTATTTTATTTAACATATACTTGTGAAAAATATGATTGACAGCACAGCATGCACATGAATATTTCAATTTATCAGAAAAACTACTTTCCCAAGCTCCTATCGCTTTGAAACTCTCTAAATAGCGTTTTCAGCGCCTAAAGAGCACAACTCTGTTAACACACGTCTTTTGTATTATATTGTATCATATTTGATGAATTATGACATTTTAAACTTTAATTTAAGTAATTTAGGACATTTTTTTATATTTGATTATTGATCTATGCATTCTAATATAAACAATTATATTACTTTTCTTATTTAACATATACTTGTGAAAAATGTGATTTGACAGCACAGCATGCACATGAATATTTCAATTTATCAGAAAAACTACTTTCCCAAGCTCCTATCGCTTTGAAACTCTCTAAATAGCGTTTTGAGCGCCTAAAGAGCACAACTCTGTTAACACACGTCTTTTGTATTATATTGTATCATATAGGTTAAATTATGACTTTTCAAACTTTAATTTAAGTAATTTTGCCTTTTTTATATTTGATTAATGATGTATGCATTCTAATATAAACAATTATATTACTTATTTTATTTAACATATACTTGAGTAAAATGTGATTTGACAACACAGCATGCACATGAATATTTCAATTTATCAGAAAAACTACTTTCCCAAGCTCCTATCGCTTTGAAACTCTCTAAATAGCGTTTTGAGCGCCTAAAGAGCACAACTCTGTTAACACACGTCTTTTGTATTATATTGTATCATATTTGATGAATTATGACATTTTAAACTTTAATTTAAGTAATTTAGACATTTTTTTATATTTGATTATTGATCTATGCATTCTAATATAAACAATTATATTACTTTTCTTATTTAACATATACTTGTGAAAAATGTGATTTGACAGCACAGCATGCACATGAATATTTCAATTTATCAGAAAAACTACTTTCCCAAGCTCCTATCGCTTTGAAACTCTCTAAATAGCGTTTTCAGCGCCTAAAGAGCACAACTCTATTAACACACGTCTTTTGTATTATATTGTATCATATTTGTTGAATTATGATTTTTCAAACTTTAATTTAAGTAATTTAGACTTTTTTTATTTTTGACTAAAGCTGTATGCATTTTAATGAAAATAATCATATTACTTATATTAATAATCATGATAAATAATCATGTTACATATCTATTATGTATCTTTTTAACATATACTTGTGAAAAATATGATTTGACAGCACAGCATGCACATGAATATTTCAATTTATCAGAAAAACTACTTTCCGAAGCTCCTATCGCTTTGAAACTCTCTAAATAGCGTTTTGAGCGCCTAAAGAGCACAACTCTGTTAACACACGTCTTTTGTATTATATTGTATCATGTAGGTTAAATTATGACTTTTCAAACTTTAATTTAAGTAATTTAGACATTTTTTTATATTTGATTATTGATCTATGCATTCGAATATAAACAATTATATTACTTTTCTTATTTAACATATACTTGTGAAAAATGTGATTTGACAACACAGCATGAACATGAATATTTGAGTTTGCCAGAAAAACCACTTTCCCAAGCTCCTATCGCTTTGAGACTCTCTAAATAGCGTTTTCAGCGCCTAAAGAGCACAACTCTGTTAACACACGTCTTTTGTACTATATAGTATCATGTAGGTTAAATTATGATTTTTCAAAATTTAATTTAAGTAATTTAGACATTTTTATATTTGACTAAAGATGTATGCATTTTAATGAAAAATAATTATATTACTTATTTAAATAATCATGATAAATAATCATGTTACATATCTATTATGTATCTTTTTAACATATACTTGTGAAAAATATGATTTGACAGCACAGCATGCAATGAATATTTGAGTTTGTTAGAAAAACCACTTTCCCAAGCTCCTATCGCTTTGAAACTCTCTAAATAGCGTTTTCAGCGCCTAAAGAGCACAGCTCTGTTAACACACGTCTTTTGTATTATTTTGTATCATGTATGTTAAATTATGACTTTTTAAACTTTAATTTAAGTAATTTAGACATTTTTTTATATTTGATTATTGATCTATGCATTCTAATATAAACAATTATATTACTTTTCTTATTTAACATATACTTGTGAAAAATGTGATTTGACAGTCACAGCATGCACATGAATATTTCAATTTATCAGAAAAACTACTTTCCCAAGCTCCTATCGCTTTGAAACTCTCTAAATAGCGTTTTCAGCGCCTAAAGAGCACAACTCTGTTAACACACGTCTTTTGTATTATATTGTATCATATAGGTTAAATTATGACTTTTCAAACTTTAATTTAAGTAATTTTGCCTTTTTTATATTTGACTAAAGATGTATGCATTCTAATATAAACAATTATATTACTTATTTTATTTAACATATACTTGGTGAAAAATATGATTTGACAGCACAGCATGCACATGAATATTTCAATTTATCAGAAAAACTACTTTCCCAAGCTCCTATCGCTTTGAAACTCTCTAAATAGCGTTTTCAGCGCCTAAAGAGCACAACTCTGTTACACACGGTCTTTTGTATTATATTGTATCATATTTGATGAATTATGACATTTTAAACTTTAATTTAAGTAATTTAGACATTTTTTTATATTTGATTATTGATCTATGCATTCTAATATAAACAATTATATTACTTTTCTTATTTAACATATACTTGTGAAAAATGTGATTTGACAGCACAGCATGCACATGAATATTTCAATTTATCAGAAAAACTACTTTCCCAAGCTCCTATCGCTTTGAAACTCTCTAAATAGCGTTTTGAGCGCCCTAAAGAGCACAACTCTGTTAACACACGTCTTTTGTATTATATTGTATCATATAGGTTAAATTATGACTTTTCAAACTTTAATTTAAGTAATTTTGCCTTTTTTATATTTGATTAATGATGTATGCATTCTAATATAAACAATTATATTACTTATTTTATTTAACATATACTTGAGTAAAATGTGATTTGACAACACAGCATGCACATGAATATTTCAATTTATCAGAAAAACTACTTTCCCAAGCTCCTATCGCTTTGAAACTCTCTAAATAGCGTTTTGAGCGCCTAAAGAGCACAACTCTGTTAACACACGTCTTTTGTATTATATTGTATCATATTTGATGAATTATGACATTTTAAACTTTAATTTAAGTAATTTAGACATTTTTTTATATTTGATTATTGATCTATGCATTCTAATATAAACAATTATATTACTTTTCTTATTTAACATATACTTGTGAAAAATGTGATTTGACAGCACAGCATGCACATGAATATTTCAATTTATCAGAAAAACTACTTTCCCAAGCTCCTATCGCTTTGAAACTCTCTAAATAGCGTTTTGAGCGCCTAAAGAGCACAACTCTGTTAACACACGTCTTTTGTATTATATGGGTATCATGTAGGTTAAATTATGACTTTTCAAACTTTAATTTTAAGTAATTTAGACATTTTTTTATATTTGATTATTGATCTATGCATTCGAATATAAACAATTATATTACTTTTCTTATTTAACATATACTTGTGAAAAATGTGATTTGACAACACAGCATGAACATGAATATTTGAGTTTGCCAGAAAAAACCACTTTCCCAAGCTCCTATCGCTTTGAAACTCTCTAAATAGCGTTTTCAGCGCCTAAAGAGCACAACTCTGTTAACACACGTCTTTTGTACTATATAGTATCATGTAGGTTAAATTATGATTTTTCAAAATTTAATTTAAGTAATTTAGACATTTTTATATTTGACTAAAGATGTATGCATTTTAATGAAAATAATTATATTACTTATTTAAATAATCATGATAAATAATCATGTTACATATCTATTATGTATCTTTTTAACATATACTTGTGAAAAATATGATTTGACAGCACAGCATGCAATGAATATTTGAGTTTGTTAGAAAAACCACTTTCCCAAGCTCTATCGCTTTGAAACTCTCTAAATAGCGTTTTCAGCGCCTAAAGAGCACAGCTCTGTTAACACACGTCTTTTGTATTATTTTGTATCATGTATGTTAAATTATGACTTTTTAAACTTTAATTTAAGTAATTTAGACATTTTTTTATATTTGATTATTGATCTATGCATTCTAATATAAACAATTATATTACTTTTCTTATTTAACATATACTTGTGAAAAATGTGATTTGACAGCACAGCATGCACATGAATATTTCAATTTATCAGAAAAACTACTTTCCCAAGCTCCTATCGCTTTGAAACTCTCTAAATAGCGTTTTGAGCGCCTAAAGAGCACAACTCTGTAACACACGTCTTTTGTATTATATTGTATCATATTTGTTGAATTATGATTTTTCAAACTTTAATTTAAGTAATTTAGTCTTTTTTATATTTGACTAAAGATGTATGCATTTTAATGAAAATAATCATATTACTTACATAAATAATCATGATAAATAATCATGTTACATATCTTTTATGTATCTTTTTAACATATACTTGTGAAAAATATGATTTGACAGCACAGCATGCAATGAATATTTGAGTTTGTCAGAAAAACCACTTTCCCAAGCTCCTATCGCTTTGAAACTCTCTAAATAGCGTTTTCAGCGCCTAAAGAGCACAGCTCTGTTAACACACGTCTTTTGTATTATATTGTATCATATAGGTTAAATTATGACTTTTCAAACTTTAATTTAAGTAATTTTGCCTTTTTTATATTTTATTAATGATGTATGCATTCTAATATAAACAATTATATTACTTATTTTATTTAACATATACTTGAGTAAATGTGATTTGACAGCACAGCATGCACATGAATATTTCAATTTATCAGAAAAACTACTTTCCCAAGCTCCTATCGCTTTGAAACTCTCTAAATAGCGTTTTTCAGCGCCTAAAGAGCACAACTCTGTTAACACACGTCTTTTGTATTATATTGTATCATGTAGGTTAAATTATGACTTTTTAAACTTTAATTAAAGTAATTTAGACATTTTTTTATATTTGATTATTGATCTATGCATTCTAATATAAACAATTATATTACTTTTCTTATTTAACATATACTTGTGAAAAATGTGATTTGACAGCACAGCATGCACATGAATATTTCAATTTATCAGAAAAACTACTTTCCCAAGCTCCTATCGCTTTGAAACTCTCTAAATAGCTTTTTCAGCGCCTAAAGAGCACAACTCTGTTAACACACGTCTTTTGTACTATTTAGTATCATGTAGGTTAAATTATGACTTTTCAAACTTTAATTTAAGTAATTTAGACTTTTTTACAGTGTTGACTAAAGCTCTATGCATTTTGATGAAAATAATCATATTACTTATATAAATAATCATGATAAATAATCATGTTACATATCTATTATGTATCTTTTTAACATATACTTGTGAAAAATATGATTTGACAGCACAGCATGCAATGAATTTCTGAGTTTGTCAGAAAAACTACTTTCCCAAGCTCCTATCGCTTTGAAACTCTCTAAATAGCGTTTTCAGCGCCTAAAGAGCACATCTCTGTTAACACACGTCTTTTGTATTATATTGTATCATGTAGGTTAAATTATGACTTTTCAAACTTTAATTTAGGTAATTTTGCCTTTTTTATAATTGATTAATGATGTATGCATTCTAATATAAACAATTATACTACTTATTTTATTTAACATATACTTGTGAAAAATGTGATTTGACAGCACAGCATGCACATGAATATTTCAATTTATCAGAAAAACTACTTTCCCAAGCTCCTATCGCTTTGAAACTCTCTAAATAGCGTTTTCAGTGCCTAAAGAGCACAACTCTGTTAACACACGTCTTTTGTATTATATTGTATCATGTAGGTTAAATTATGACTTTTTAAACTTTAATTAAAGTAATTTAGACATTTTTTTATATTTGATTATTGATCTATGCATTCTAATATAAACAATTATATTACTTTTCTTATTTAACATATACTTGTGAAAAATGTGATTTGACAGCACAGCATGCACATGAATATTTCAATTTATCAGAAAAACCACTTTCCCAAGCTCCTATCGCTTTGAAACTCTCTAAATAGCTTTTTCAGCGCCTAAAGAGCACAACTCTGTTAACACACGTCTTTTGTACTATTTAGTATCATGTAGGTTAAATTATGACTTTTCAAACTTTAATTTAAGTAATTTAGACTTTTTTTATTTTTGACTAAAGCTGTATGCATTTTAATGAAAATAATCATATTACTTATATTAATAATCATGATAAATAATCATGTTACATATCTATTATGTATCTTTTTAACATATACTTGTGAAAAATATGATTTGACAGCACAGCATGCAATGAATTTCTGAGTTTGTCAGAAAAACTACTTTCCCTAGCTCCTATCGCTTTGAAACTCTCTAAATAGCGTTTTCAGCGCCTAAAGAGCACATCTCTGTTAACACACGTCTTTTGTATTATATTGTATCATGTAGGTTAAATTATGACTTTTCAAACTTTAATTTAAGTAATTTAGATATTTTTATATTTGACTAAAGATGTATGCATTTTAATGAAAATAATTATATTACTTATTTAAATAATCATGATAAATAATCATGTTACAAATCTATTATGTATCTTTTTAACATATACTTGTGTAAAATGTGATTTGACAGCACAGCATGCACATGAATATTTCAATTTATCAGAAAAACTACTTTCCCAAGCTCCTATCGCTTTGAAACTCTCTAAATAGCGTTTTCAGCGCCTAAAGAGCACAACTCTGTTAACACACGTCTTTTGTATTATATTGTATCATGTAGGTTAAATTATGACTTTTCAAACTTTAATTTAAGTAATTTAGACATTTTTATATTTGACTAAAGATGTATGCATTTTAATGAAAATAATTATATTACTTATATAAATAATCATGATAAATAATCATGTTACATATCTATTATGTATCTTTTTAACATATACTTGTGAAAAATATGATTTGACAGCACAGCATGCAATGAATATTTGAGTTTGTCAGAAAAACCACTTTCCCAAGCTCCTATCGCTTTGAAACTCTCTAAATAGCGTTTTGAGCGCCTAAAGAGCACATCTCTGTTAACACACGTCTTTTGTATTATATTGTATCATGTAGGTTAAATTATGACTTTTCAAACTTTAATTTAAGTAATTTTGCCTTTTTTATATTTGATTAATGATGTATGCATTCTAATATAAACAATTATATTACTTTTCTTATTTAACATATACTTGTGAAAAATGTGATTTGACAGCACAGCATGCACATGAATATTTCAATTTATCAGAAAAACTACTTTCCCAAGCTCCTATCGCTTTGAAACTCTCTAAATAGCGTTTTCAGCGCCTAAAGAGCACAACTCTGTTAACACACGTCTTTTGTATTATATTGTATCATATTTGTTGAATTATGATTTTTCAAACTTTAATTTAAGTAATTTAGACTTTTTTTATTTTTGACTAAAGCTGTATGCATTTTAATGAAAATAATCATATTACTTATATTAATAATCATGATAAATAATCATGTTACATATCTATTATGTATCTTTTTAACATATACTTGTGAAAAATATGATTTGACAGCACAGCATGCACATGAATATTTCAAATTATCAGAAAAACTTCTTTCCCAAGCTCCTATCGCTTTGAAACTCTCTAAATAGCGTTTTCAGCGCCTAAAGAGCACATCTCTGTTAACACAGGTCCTTTTGTATTATATTGTATCATATTTGTTGAATTATGATTTTTCAAACTTTAATTTAAGTAATTTAGACTTTTTTTATTTTTGACTAAAGCTGTATGCATTTTAATGAAAATAATTATATTACTTATATAAATAATCATGATAAATAATCATGTTACATATCTATTATGTATCTTTTTAACATATACTTGTGAAAAATATGATTTGACAGCACAGCATGCAATGAATATTTGAGTTTGTCAGAAAAACCACTTTCCCAAGCTCCTATCGCTTTGAAACTCTCTAAATAGCGTTATGAGCGCCTAAAGAGCACATCTCTGTTAACACACGTCTTTTGTATTATATTGTATCATGTAGGTTAAATTATGACTTTTCAAACTTTAATTTAAGTAATTTTGCCTTTTTTATATTTGATTAATGATGTATGCATTCTAATATAAACAATTATATTACTTTTCTTATTTAACATATACTTGTGAAAAATGTGATTTGACAGCACAGCATGCACATGAATATTTCAATTTATCAGAAAAACTACTTTCCCAAGCTCCTATCGCTTTGAAACTCTCTAAATAGCGTTTTCAGCGCCTAAAGAGCACAACTCTATTAACACACGTCTTTTGTATTATATTGTATC
The DNA here is from genome assembly GCF_027358585.1 of Pangasianodon hypophthalmus. Classification (NCBI taxonomy): domain Eukaryota; kingdom Metazoa; phylum Chordata; class Actinopteri; order Siluriformes; family Pangasiidae; genus Pangasianodon; species Pangasianodon hypophthalmus. The sequence continues at coordinate 1,544,843 of NC_069728.1, read as the reverse complement.
ATATTTGTTGAATTATGATTTTTCAAACTTTAATTTAAGTAATTTAGACTTTTTTTATTTTTGACTAAAGCTGTATGCATTTTAATGAAAATAATCATATTACTTATATTAATAATCATGATAAATAATCATGTTACATATCTATTATGTATCTTTTTAACATATACTTGTGAAAAATATGATTTGACAGCACAGCATGCACATGAATATTTCAATTTATCAGAAAAACTTCTTTCCCAAGCTCCTATCGCTTTGAAACTCTCTAAATAGCGTTTTCAGCGCCTAAAGAGCACATCTCTGTTAACACAGGTCTTTTGTATTATATTGTATCATGTAGGTTAAATTATGACTTTTCAAACTTTAATTAAAGTAATTTAGACATTTTTTTTATATTTGATTATTGATCTATGCATTCTAATATAAACAATTATATTACTTTTCTTATTTAACATATACTTGTGAAAAATGTGATTTGACAGCACAGCATGCACATGAATATTTCAATTTATCAGAAAAACTACTTTCCCAAGCTCCTATCGCTTTGAAACTCTCTAAATAGCGTTTTGAGCGCCTAAAGAGCACATCTCTGTTAACACACGTCTTTTGTATTATATTGTATCATGTAGGTTAAATTATGACTTTTCAAACTTTAATTTAAGTAATTTAGACTTTTTTATATTTGACTAAAGATGTATGCATTTTAATGAAAATAATTATATTACTTATATAAATAATCATGATAAATAATCATGTTACTATTATGTATCTTTTTAACATATACTTGTGAAAAATATGATTTGACAGCACAGCATGCAATGAATATTTGAGTTTGTCAGAAAAACTACTTTCCCAAGCTCCTATCGCTTTGAAACTCTCTAAATAGCGTTTTGAGCGCCTAAAGAGCACAACTCTGTTAACACACGTCTTTTGTATTATTTTGTATCATGTAGGTTAAATTATGACTTTTCAAACTTTAATTTAAGTAATTTTGCCTTTTTTATATTTTATTAATGATGTATGCATTCTAATATAAACAATTATATTACTTATTTTATTTAACATATACTTGAGTAAAATGTGATTTGACAGCACAGCATGCACATGAATATTTCAATTTATCAGAAAAACTACTTTCCCAAGCTCCTATCGCTTTGAAACTCTCTAAATAGCGTTTTCAGCGCCTAAAGAGCACAACTCTGTTAACACACGTCTTTTGTATTATATTGTATCATGTAGGTTAAATTATGACTTTTTAAACTTTAATTAAAGTAATTTAGACATTTTTTTATATTTGATTATTGATCTATGCATTCTAATATAAACAATTATATTACTTTTCTTATTTAACATATACTTGTGAAAAATGTGATTTGACAGCACAGCATGCACATGAATATTTCAATTTATCAGAAAAACTACTTTCCCAAGCTCCTATCGCTTTGAAACTCTCTAAATAGCTTTTTCAGCGCCTAAAGAGCACAACTCTGTTAACACACGTCTTTTGTACTATTTAGTATCATGTAGGTTAAATTATGACTTTTCAAACTTTAATTTAAGTAATTTAGACTTTTTTACATTTGACTAAAGCTCTATGCATTTTGATGAAAATAATCATATTACTTATATAAATAATCATGATAAATAATCATGTTACATATCTATTATGTATCTTTTTAACATATACTTGTGAAAAATATGATTTGACAGCACAGCATGCAATGAATTTCTGAGTTTGTCAGAAAAACTACTTTCCCAAGCTCCTATCGCTTTGAAACTCTCTAAATAGCGTTTTGAGCGCCTAAAGAGCACATCTCTGTTAACACACGTCTTTTGTATTATATTGTATCATGTAGGTTAAATTATGACTTTTCAAACTTTAATTTAGGTAATTTTGCCTTTTTTATAATTGATTAATGATGTATGCATTCTAATATAAACAATTATACTACTTATTTTATTTAACATATACTTGTGAAAAATGTGATTTGACAGCACAGCATGCACATGAATATTTCAATTTATCAGAAAAACTACTTTCCCAAGCTCCTATCGCTTTGAAACTCTCTAAATAGCGTTTTCAGTGCCTAAAGAGCACAACTCTGTTAACACACGTCTTTTGTATTATATTGTATCATGTAGGTTAAATTATGACTTTTTAAACTTTAATTAAAGTAATTTAGACATTTTTTTATATTTGATTATTGATCTATGCATTCTAATATAAACAATTATATTACTTTTCTTATTTAACATATACTTGTGAAAAATGTGATTTGACAGCACAGCATGCACATGAATATTTCAATTTATCAGAAAAACCACTTTCCCAAGCTCCTATCGCTTTGAAACTCTCTAAATAGCTTTTTCAGCGCCTAAAGAGCACAACTCTGTTAACACACGTCTTTTGTACTATTTAGTATCATGTAGGTTAAATTATGACTTTTCAAACTTTAATTTAAGTAATTTAGACTTTTTTACATTTGACTAAAGCTCTATGCATTTTGATGAAAATAATCATATTACTTATATAAATAATCATGATAAATAATCATGTTACATATCTATTATGTATCTTTTTAACATATACTTGTGAAAAATATGATTTGACAGCACAGCATGCAATGAATTTCTGAGTTTGTCAGAAAAACTACTTTCCCTAGCTCCTATCGCTTTGAAACTCTCTAAATAGCGTTTTCAGCGCCTAAAGAGCACATCTCTGTTAACACACGTCTTTTGTATTATATTGTATCATGTAGGTTAAATTATGACTTTTCAAACTTTAATTTAAGTAATTTAGATATTTTTATATTTGACTAAAGATGTATGCATTTTAATGAAAATAATTATATTACTTATTTAAATAATCATGATAAATAATCATGTTACAAATCTATTATGTATCTTTTTAACATATACTTGTGTAAAATGTGATTTGACAGCACAGCATGCACATGAATATTTCAATTTATCAGAAAAACTACTTTCCCAAGCTCCTATCGCTTTGAAACTCTCTAAATAGCGTTTTCAGCGCCTAAAGAGCACAACTCTGTTAACACACGTCTTTTGTATTATATTGTATCATGTAGGTTAAATTATGACTTTTCAAACTTTAATTTAAGTAATTTAGACATTTTTATATTTGACTAAAGATGTATGCATTTTAATGAAAATAATTATATTACTTATATAAATAATCATGATAAATAATCATGTTACATATCTATTATGTATCTTTTTAACATATACTTGTGAAAAATATGATTTGACAGCACAGCATGCAATGAATATTTGAGTTTGTCAGAAAAACCACTTTCCCAAGCTCCTATCGCTTTGAAACTCTCTAAATAGCGTTTTGAGCGCCTAAAGAGCACATCTCTGTTAACACACGTCTTTTGTATTATATTGTATCATGTAGGTTAAATTATGACTTTTCAAACTTTAATTTAAGTAATTTTGCCTTTTTTATATTTGATTAATGATGTATGCATTCTAATATAAACAATTATATTACTTTTCTTATTTAACATATACTTGTGAAAAATGTGATTTGACAGCACAGCATGCACATGAATATTTCAATTTATCAGAAAAACTACTTTCCCAAGCTCCTATCGCTTTGAAACTCTCTAAATAGCGTTTTCAGCGCCTAAAGAGCACAACTCTGTTAACACACGTCTTTTGTATTATATTGTATCATATTTGTTGAATTATGATTTTTCAAACTTTAATTTAAGTAATTTAGACTTTTTTTATTTTTGACTAAAGCTGTATGCATTTTAATGAAAATAATCATATTACTTATATTAATAATCATGATAAATAATCATGTTACATATCTATTATGTATCTTTTTAACATATACTTGTGAAAAATATGATTTGACAGCACAGCATGCACATGAATATTTCAATTTATCAGAAAAACTTCTTTCCCAAGCTCCTATCGCTTTGAAACTCTCTAAATAGCGTTTTCAGCGCCTAAAGAGCACATCTCTGTTAACACAGGTCTTTTGTATTATATTGTATCATATTTGTTGAATTATGATTTTTCAAACTTTAATTTAAGTAATTTAGACTTTTTTTATTTTTGACTAAAGCTGTATGCATTTTAATGAAAATAATTATATTACTTATATAAATAATCATGATAAATAATCATGTTACATATCTATTATGTATCTTTTTAACATATACTTGTGAAAAATATGATTTGACAGCACAGCATGCAATGAATATTTGAGTTTGTCAGAAAAACCACTTTCCCAAGCTCCTATCGCTTTGAAACTCTCTAAATAGCGTTATGAGCGCCTAAAGAGCACATCTCTGTTAACACACGTCTTTTGTATTATATTGTATCATGTAGGTTAAATTATGACTTTTCAAACTTTAATTTAAGTAATTTTGCCTTTTTTATATTTGATTAATGATGTATGCATTCTAATATAAACAATTATATTACTTTTCTTATTTAACATATACTTGTGAAAAATGTGATTTGACAGCACAGCATGCACATGAATATTTCAATTTATCAGAAAAACTACTTTTCCAAGCTCCTATCGCTTTGAAACTCTCTAAATAGCGTTTTCAGCGCCTAAAGAGCACAACTCTATTAACACACGTCTTTTGTATTATATTGTATCATATTTGTTGAATTATGATTTTTCAAACTTTAATTTAAGTAATTTAGACTTTTTTTATTTTTGACTAAAGCTGTATGCATTTTAATGAAAATAATCATATTACTTATATTAATAATCATGATAAATAATCATGTTACATATCTATTATGTATCTTTTTAACATATACTTGTGAAAAATATGATTTGACAGCACAGCATGCACATGAATATTTCAATTTATCAGAAAAACTTCTTTCCCAAGCTCCTATCGCTTTGAAACTCTCTAAATAGCGTTTTCAGCGCCTAAAGAGCACATCTCTGTTAACACAGGTCTTTTGTATTATATTGTATCATATTTGTTGAATTATGATTTTTCAAACTTTAATTTAAGTAATTTAGACTTTTTTTATTTTTGACTAAAGCTGTATGCATTTTAATGAAAATAATTATATTACTTATATAAATAATCATGATAAATAATCATGTTACATATCTATTATGTATCTTTTTAACATATACTTGTGAAAAATATGATTTGACAGCACAGCATGCAATGAATATTTGAGTTTGTCAGAAAAACCACTTTCCCAAGCTCCTATCGCTTTGAAACTCTCTAAATAGCGTTATGAGCGCCTAAAGAGCACATCTCTGTTAACACACGTCTTTTGTATTATATTGTATCATGTAGGTTAAATTATGACTTTTCAAACTTTAATTTAAGTAATTTTGCCTTTTTTATATTTGATTAATGATGTATGCATTCTAATATAAACAATTATATTACTTTTCTTATTTAACATATACTTGTGAAAAATGTGATTTGACAGCACAGCATGCACATGAATATTTCAATTTATCAGAAAAACTACTTTCCCAAGCTCCTATCGCTTTGAAACTCTCTAAATAGCGTTTTCAGCGCCTAAAGAGCACAACTCTATTAACACACGTCTTTTGTATTATATTGTATCATATTTGTTGAATTATGATTTTTCAAACTTTAATTTAAGTAATTTAGACTTTTTTTATTTTTGACTAAAGCTGTATGCATTTTAATGAAAATAATCATATTACTTATATTAATAATCATGATAAATAATCATGTTACATATCTATTATGTATCTTTTTAACATATACTTGTGAAAAATATGATTTGACAGCACAGCATGCACATGAATATTTCAATTTATCAGAAAAACTTCTTTCCCAAGCTCCTATCGCTTTGAAACTCTCTAAATAGCGTTTTCAGCGCCTAAAGAGCACATCTCTGTTAACACAGGTCTTTTGTATTATATTGTATCATGTAGGTTAAATTATGACTTTTCAAACTTTAATTAAAGTAATTTAGACATTTTTTTTATATTTGATTATTGATCTATGCATTCTAATATAAACAATTATATTACTTTTCTTATTTAACATATACTTGTGAAAAATGTGATTTGACAGCACAGCATGCACATGAATATTTCAATTTATCAGAAAAACTACTTTCCCAAGCTCCTATCGCTTTGAAACTCTCTAAATAGCGTTTTGAGCGCCTAAAGAGCACATCTCTGTTAACACACGTCTTTTGTATTATATTGTATCATGTAGGTTAAATTATGACTTTTCAAACTTTAATTTAAGTAATTTAGACTTTTTTATATTTGACTAAAGATGTATGCATTTTAATGAAAATAATTATATTACTTATATAAATAATCATGATAAATAATCATGTTACTATTATGTATCTTTTTAACATATACTTGTGAAAAATATGATTTGACAGCACAGCATGCAATGAATATTTGAGTTTGTCAGAAAAACTACTTTCCCAAGCTCCTATCGCTTTGAAACTCTCTAAATAGCGTTTTGAGCGCCTAAAGAGCACAACTCTGTTAACACACGTCTTTTGTATTATTTTGTATCATGTAGGTTAAATTATGACTTTTCAAACTTTAATTTAAGTAATTTTGCCTTTTTTATATTTGATTAATGATGTATGCATTCTAATATAAACAATTATATTGCTTATTTTATTTAACATATACTTGTGAAAAATGTGATTTGACAGCACAGCATGCACATGAATATTTCACTTTATCAGAAAAACTACTTTCCCAAGCTCCTATCGCTTTGAAACTCTCTAAATAGCGTTTTCAGCGCCTAAAGAGCACAACTCTGTTAACACACGTCTTTTGTATTATATTGTATCATGTAGGTTAAATTACGACTTTTCAAACTTTAATTTAAGTAATTTAGACATTTTTTTATATTTGATTATTGATCTATGCATTCTAATATAAACAATTATATTACTTTTCTTATTTAACATATACTTGTGAAAAATGTGATTTAACAACACAGCATGCACATGAATATTTGAGTTTGCCAGAAAAACCACTTTCCCAAGCTCCTATCGCTTTGAAACTCTCTAAATAGCGTTTTCAGCGCCTAAAGAGCACAACTCTGTTAACACACGTCTTTTGTATTATATTGTATCATATTTGATGAATTTTGACTTTTCAAACTTTAATTTAAGTAAATTAGACATTTTTATATTTGGTTAAAGATGTATGCATTTTAATATAAACAATTATATTGTATCATGTAGGTTAAATTACGACTTTTCAAACTTTAATTTAAGTAATTTAGACATTTTTTATCTATGTATTTTAATATAAACAATGATATTATGTATCTTTTTAAAAGAGCACAACTCTGTTAACACACGTTGTTTGTATTATATTGTATCATATAGAAGATCAATTTGCTTGCCATTGTACATCAATTTTATTTACAAAAAACCTTGTTTCGTTTCAGCTTTACAGATACTTATTTATGTAGACTGTACACATACGGCTCTGCTAACCAGTTTTTTTACATTTCAGAATTATTAACTCTTTTACCTATTTTCTCAACAAAAGCTCTTCGCAAACTCTCAACGCTATAGGTTCCCCATCTTCATATTCCTCCATGTCTATCTTCCATTCAACTTGGACTGTTCCTTTAATTATGCGAAGCTGATTTTTTTGGAGGTGCATAAGGAGGTGGTTCACTGAAAAACTTTTCTCATCTTTTCTTCTGTCTTCTCATTATCTTTTTCGGCATTTTTCTGGCCTGTTTCATACTTTTCCAAGTATTTTATCCTTCTGCTTTTAAATATGCAATTACTTTCAGCTCTTTCTCTCTCTTGTCCTCTCTCTCTTTACTTTTGTCCTTGGCTTTGTAGTTCTTTATCAGTGTTTCCATCTCCTGACACAGATCAAACGTTCCATCCTCTGGCCACTGCATTTTCTTATTTTTAGTTCTCTTTCTCCACTTCTTTGAGCACTTCTCTATAATTTCTTTACATAAGGGATATCTGGCTTTTAATAACTCTGTGGGTGAGGATGCCATGATTGGTCCCTGTATTCTGCTTCTGCCTGTTGCCAACCTCCTTGGAGACGGTTCACTATTACTGTCTGGAATAAAAGTCACTAAGATTTGTCTTAGAGTCAACCCTTCTAGTCTTAGAGTCTTAGGTTCACATGGCTCAGTAACTCTTTTTGCAGAAAGCCAAGTAACTTTTCTTAAGACCACTGACACCCCAATTTCAGAGTTATTCAACTGGCTCCCAGTTACTCCTTTGCCTCTTTCAAAGCCTTGTACTTCTCCCCAGTCAAGATAAATATCTACAGGCAACGGTATTATTACCCAATGTAACTAATTTGACTCAGCTAGTTCTTCTAATGTGTCACCTAAAAGGGATGCCTTCCAATTTCTTCCCACTATTCCTTCCCACTCTACATAAGGCCACTCCTCATTAACTTCCTCTAAATTTCTAAACTGTGTTACACTTCTTAGCAGTGAATTTTTCTTCTCTTCAGTCAAAGGATACCTAATAATTCCCTAATAAATCCTCATACTGATTCTCCTTCCAAAAGTGTGTTCTAATTCCCTTCGCGTCCTGTAATATACGCACTATCCTCTGCTCTCTATTTTCTTCCCGAGGATTCATTCATTAAAAAAAAAAGATCTTACACAAAACTCCCTTGCCTGAGTCTTAGTTCAGTGTGCTGTCAAAACGAAAAGAATAGCACTGCTCAAACAGCTCACTACGTCTGTACTGATATATAGTCAGAAAATCCTGATGATGCCTATGGTGGTGCCCATCAAACTGAAACTGCATGCGACAAATATAAATTCTTTTACCACTTGTAATCGCTTTTCTCAATATTGTGAATGTAAATGGAAAAAACACCTCTACTGCCGGCCTTGTTGAAGTGTATACTAATTCAAAACACTAACCCTTGTGACAACAAAGTATTCTGCTAATGTGGCACTGAGACATAGAATATATCAATCTTAGATGTCAATCTAGTGCAGCTATCAGCAAGCTCATAATCCATTCAACAAAACCCGAGTTTCTTTATCAGGATCACAGTGGCACTATTTAGGCAGTTTCACAGCGATAGAAGCTTGGGAAAATGTTTTTTCTGAAAAACGAAAAATATTAACGTTCATGATGTGCTGGCAAATCACATTTTTCACATATAGATACAAAAAATCATACTTAATAGATTGTTTCTATTAAAATGCATTGCTCATTAATTAAATATAAAAAATGCCAAAATTCCTTAAATTAAGGTTTGAAAAGTCAATATTCCTCAAATATGATTCAACAAAATGGATTAATACCAAAGACGTGTGTCGTAACAGAGTTGTGCGCTTTAAGCGCTCAAAACGCTATTTAGGCAGTTTCACAGCGACAGAAGCTTGGGAAAGTGGTTTTTCGAAAAACGCAAATATTAACGTGCATGATGTGCTAGCAAATCTCATTTTTCACATCTAGATCCAAAAAATGATACTTAATAGATTGTTAATTTCAAAATGCATTGTTCATTAATTAATAATAAAAATTGTCAAAATTCCTTAAAAACGTTCTGAGCATCAGCAAACAGTATGGCTCATGAATTCAGACCCAATTTTTACAAGTTGGTCGGTCCACCATGGATAATGATGTGACCAGTTTGGGTTTTGAAGTTGGCAAAAACATTGGCGAAACCATAGGAAAAAGAAACTAGCTGACCTGTCTGCCAACGAATTATGAAACTGATGGGTGCATAACCAACACTGTGCTAGCCAGGTTTATTCTTGCAGTGACAGGATAATTATTGAACGGCATGAGTAATAACCCGAGTCAGCTCCAACTTGTGTTTGATTGAACCTGACGTGCTATCTGCACATGAATGCCTACATTCAAAGGCTGAAAAGGCTGTTTAAACCATGGTCGAAATACAAGTTGGCTAGAGGTCTGAAATTGTGCGGTATCAAACACAATCCATCCCTGGTTAAAAATTCAAGGTATCGCCGAAGCCATCTTCTGCGACTGCCGAGATGAGCCTCACATCAAAACTGGTCTGGACGAGGTCAAAGAGAAACCAAAAGAAATGTGCATAGACCAGGTGTATGAAGACTTTGTGGACTATTGGACCTTTCACTCCTCTCTGAAAGCCCCTGACCAGCCACATACATGGGAAACTTCAAAACATGTCACGTCTATTCTGACTGCGAGAAAGGCCTGAATACTGAGTTCACTTAATCAACTTCCTGTTGATATTGACGCATTTCATCAACTAGAAATGTTTATGAACAAGGCGCAAGATTTTACTAAAAATTGGGATTCTTTGTTCAATGTAAAATCCGTGTATCCTTTCACACTTATGTGCAAAAAAATTATGTATATATAGATATATATATATTATGATGTGTGTTTTACAATTGCTTAGAAAGGAAATGTTGATGTCAGTAAAATCTGTGACAAAGCACCAACTCTTTGATACTCAGTGTTGTTTTTCCTCTTTCGGTTGCTCCTCTTAGGTGTTGCCACAGCAGATCATTGGTCCACTTATTTGATTTGGCACAGATTGTAGCCGGATGCCAGACGTAACCCTCCCCAATTTTATCAGAGCTTGGGACTGGCACTGAGAGAGCACTGCTGCACACAACCCAGTTGCTGAGGTTGGTTCCCTGGCTGAGAATCAAACCCGGGCCACAGTCGTGAGAGCGCTGTGGCCTAACCATTGGTCCTCCAGAGACCCTCAAATATCAATTGTGCCTGTATATACATACATTGTGTAAAAGCCTGCATGAATATCAGCAGGATTAGGTGCTTCTGGTTCCTGGTACGTTAACAGACCAATGGGATTCATACTGAGCCTATATGCTAAGTTTCAATTAGCTTTGAATGTATAGTTTTTTTGCGACACAATGCATATTTTATTTTTCATAGGTTTATAGTTGATCTCCATTTCGATATCCATTTTTTTCACTGTTTTTTTGATTTCACTAAACAGTTCTTCGATACTTTTGTAACACGTGTGAGCTATTTACATCCCTCAGAGAAACATGACATAGACTGTCTATAAGTACCAACTCTATTTATATTGAACCTCTGATAGTGACACCTCCCAAATTTAGTAGTATAGTGTGCGATCTTATTATTAGGGTAAATGTCCATCAACGCATTGCTTGGAAGGGTCACAAAAAACCCACACTGTTCCATGGTTTAATGATTATAGGTTTCAGTTGTGTTCACAACGATCCTTTTTAAGCTCTAATGTTATGTTAACTATGTATTCAGCTGGAATCCAGGAATTAAACTTATCGGGCCACCCCACCCGTTTCACCAGACTTTTTTTCCAATTTTTTTTTCAGAAACTTTTTTTCCAGTTTCGGGCCTTTTCAAACAAGATTTTCTCTAATTTGAATGCCTTGTCCTTCCCAATAATAATCTTTTGTAACTGAGGTTCAGAAAATGTTCCCTCAATGTTTTCAACATCATAGTCTTGTAATTTATATACAAGGGGACCTCTAAAATATCTGTTTAGAAATTGTAAAATCCATAAAGTTTTGCTAATAGCCTTTTTCAAACTGTCTTTTTAAATGGGAAATTGTAACAATATCACTAACTTTTAACATGAATTTTTGTTTCTTTATTTTTGATGAAAATAGTCCATAGAGGGTTTTAAATACTCTGAAGGAATTGGATTCGTTGACCTTGACAGTCTTCATTTTGATGCTGGAATGGTAATTGTGATTGCATGCTTGAACCAAAACCTGTACAAAGTCACTGTATTTCTCATGTTGAAAGCTGTAAAAGATCTCCACATCCTGGTTCTTGTCTCCACATCCTGAACCTTTCACACAAAGCTGGTTTTTGCCCCTTACTTGTAGCAAAGTGAGCAATGTTATGCTTTATCATTAAAGTTTGAAAATACTTGCCCAAAATTTCCTTCCTTTGGCCAGTTTGTAGTTTTTTTTTTTTTTTGGACCCTACCTTCCTTTAGAAAGGAATCAAAAGCTTTAGCTACCTCAGTTCTGGTCTTGTTTTCTAACACACATACCCAGGCATATTTGGATAAATTATCTATACAAATTACCATAAATTTTGTGTTGTTATTACTCTCTGACAGGTTGCTCATGTCAACTAAATTAGATTGCCATTGTACATCAATGTTTTTTACTAAAAAATCTTGTTTCTTTTAAACTTTACAGATACTGATTTATATAGACTGTACACATCCGGCTCTGCTAACCAGTTTTTTAAATTTCAGAATTATTAACTCTTTTACCTATTTTTTTCAACAATAGCTCTTCGCAAACTCTCAACGCTACCATGTGAACCTGGATCTGATAATACATATTCTTCACCAATTCTTCATCCATCGTTGATTCATTTTGAAGTATCAGAACAATAATGATCAAACGCAGGTACAGATTAAGCATTTAATCTCAGAAAATTTATGATGTGAGTAAGGTTTATATTTTTTATGCATTAAATATTCAATCAAATATAAAATCAAAGATTTTACTGACATCAACATTTTCTATTCTAAGTAATTCTAAAACACACATATGCATGAGGACTTGACTAGCTTTGTACTCAAAAGGTACAGCAAACATGAAAGATAAAAGATAAAAGGGTATTTACATTGAATAAAGACTCCCAAAATCTCACACATTGTTCTTTAACATTCATAGTTGGTAAACAACTTCTATATCAACAGCAAGATGATTAATAAAAATAGTTTGGTCGATTACTCTCAGGTCAACAATCTTTTCAGAGAGCAGAGGTGAACTTAGTCTTCAGGCCTTTCACGCAGTCAGAATAGACGTAAGTTTCCCAATGTATGTGGCTGGTCAGGTGGTTCCGGAGAGGAGTGAAAGGTCCTCTTGTCTTCATACACTGATCTAGGCAAATTTCTTTTGTTTTCTCTTTGTTCTCTTTGTTCAGACCAGTTTTGCTGTGATGCTCATCTCGCCAATCGCAGATGACTGCTTCAGCCAGACTTGAATTTTTTTCCGTTTGATACCGCACAATTTCAAACCTTTAGCCAACTTGTATTTCAACCATGGTTTAAACAGTCTCTTCACCAATCTGTAGGCATTCATCTGCACATAGTACATGTCAGGATTGAACAAACAGTTCTCCTGTCCAACAGTTCTCCTGTCATTGCACGGATGATGGCTAGCACAGTGTTGGTTACGCACCCTTCAGTTTCATCATTCGTTGGCAGCGAGGTCAGATTTCTTTTTCCTAGAGTGTCGCCAATGTTTTTGCCATCTTCAAAACCCAAACTGGTGTTGTGGCAAATACTTCTGCAAATCAGAATAAGAAAATGAGTTACAAAGACAAGGGGTTCTGGATGCCAAAAATCTATAGATTTTATTGAATCAAACAACAAAGCCGAGATGGTCTGCAGGGCATCTGATTTACATAGTCGTGGCCCATGCTTTTATACAATTCTGAAACAATGATCTCATCGGATGGAGTTTTCTCTTCTTTCTTTCCTCTCACCACCAATTATTTCACTATTCCCTTATCTTAGTTTTAACCGTGGCGAGAGTTCAGTCAGTTTATGTTTCAAAAACAACATTAGCCTTCACCTTAAAAACACCACCTACAAGGTCACACCAGTTTGTTCTCACAGAAACATCCTTGCAGGATCATAGGCATAAAGTCACCCTTCTAAATGTACTAGAAATGGTACAGTGTAGTATATAAATGAAGCTCTGAATGTTAATACATGAGGTGATTTAAGGTCACTTTTCAATACTGTTGCATAGATACTGTTTGACATAATACTGATTAACAAATGATATTGATAGAGATAACAGGAAATTCCTCCATACATCCCTTCTCTGGGGCTTATCAAGCCCCACCTACCTCAAGAGAGCAATCTCACAATCCGGTTCTTTCATATATATTAAATAGTGATCAATGCCTGATCACTTCTTCTTCTTACCAATAACCAAATCCTGAAACTGCTCTTTTGTGGAGAACAGGACCAAACATCTCCCCTCACACTTGACTAGAAAGGAATAAAAGATCCTGTCTCCCTAACTTAACTGTCAATTAACAAATCAACGTTTTGTTTTAAGCATGAGCATGCATTTGGTTCAGCACTTGCCTGTGGTTGTCACAGTTATGTAGAGTACAATTCTGATTGTTACATAATTTCTCAAAATTGGTTATTGCTTAATCATATAATTGCTTACAATAAAAATCAATCAACAACAATCAACACAATCAGAATAAAGGCAAAGTACAAGTAAAGACTTGTACTTCAGATAACTTCTTCAACCCAGATACTTTGCGTATCGTAGAGGGTCACCCTTAGGTTAGGCTAGCACTTACACCCAGGGCATGGCTCATCACATAACTACTTCTTCGTCCTCACTGGAGGAACTGGAATCCTCTTCTTCCTTCCCTTGCTCCGGAATCCAATCTGGCTTAGGGGGCCAGTCCCATGTACAGTCTGGACTAGTGCCAGCAGACTCACTTGCCAGTCCATCATCATCAAGCACAGGTTTGTTCATCAGAGGCATCTGTTTAACACTTGCTCGAACAAGAAAATATCTTAATATGGGCGCAACACAGCAAAACAGTAGTCCTGCAACAACTACTACAATTGCTATCATAACTCCCACTTTTGTCAATATAGCTCCCCAATGTCCAAACCGTGAAAACCAATCGCAAGAATGCTGATCTCTCCCTGCATTTCCAGCTACTTCATGCCTTAACTTTTTCAACTTATTCATATCTTCATTAAACGCTCCCTCAGGGGCAGTGTAAAAGTACAACATTTTTCTCCAAACATAACACACACTCATCCTTTTTCTGCCAACAACCAGTCCAATGCTTGCCTGTTCTGCCATGTCATTTTACTAGTAGCATCTAACTTTTCACCTAATGCTGAGAGTGCCGCATCTGTGTAATTAACGTAAATAATAATGAACCACTGTTGGTTGTACTAAATGTAATTAATCCACTCTGTATTCTTGTTAGGAGTTATCCCTACAAAATAGACTCAAATTCTCACATTATGTCATTTTTTGCTTTAAATTGTTCAGGTATTCCTCTAGGCTGGCCTGTTGAGTCTATGTACACCTTAGGATCTGTCTCATAAGCTCTCTTTACTCTGTGAGACTTTCTAGTTTTTTCAAGGAACTGATCATACCACCAGTCAACTATCACAGTTCTTTGAATCAACCATACTCTAGTGCAGATTCCCTTCCAATTTTTAGGTAAATTCATTCTTAAGCGTGTCCCTGCATAGAGCCAAAAATGATCTGCTACTGCCAGAGATTGGTCAGTCAAAGTGAACCGCAATGGTGGAGTTAGAGTTTGATTCATGCAAGTGTCATCTAAGTGAGTCGAGGCCAGTACTACTGTCATACTGGTGGTTACTGTTGCTAGTGCATGACCTTCCGACCACTGGATATATTCTGTGCGTCCAAAGAGGAGGTAATCCAAGTGCCATATTACTACACAGTTACCTTGGAAATTACCCAACTCATGCTTCCCATATGACTTGTTAAAGCATTCATACTCCAAAGTGTAATCTATGTTATACCGCTGTGGTGTCTCTCTATGTTTTTCCTTTATTCTAACATCCAGTCGTGGGCACCACCCTTTCCATGCCTCTGTGTTATGCATTAAATTATAAAGTGGGTTGCCTAAATACGTTATACACTCAGATGGGCAGTACAAGTAGTCTGTTCTATTATCCCAATTCTTTGCACAATACCGCCTGTTGTATTCTGCACAATGTCTGTAATCAAATGGGATCGGTACCACTACAGCTCTGCTCAATGGAGAAGGTGAACATACCAAACAATTATCCTTATTCAAACTACCAGCAGTGTATTCAGCCCACTTATACCACTTATTATCTTGCACTACCTGTAACACTGCATCATACGTTATCTCTTTTGCAGTGTCGTTCAACATCTCATGTGCAACTCCTTGATACGCAGGGTTAACTAGTCTCTCACTGCCTTTACTCATCTGAGAACCAGTCAAGGCCTAAGGGCCAGTTAAGGGCTGAGAAGTCAATTGTCGAGAATGTTGCTTGCTGACTAGTGGACGGTAAGTGTAGCAAGAAACTCATCAAGATCACCAGACTCAACTGCACTTTCCTGTTCAGCTGGAGCTGACAATGGCTCCTCTTCTTCCCCTTCAGCAGGCACTGCAGGCTCATCAGTTTCAGATGGAACAGCAGATGAAACAGCTGGCTCATCTTCTCCTTCAGGTTCTGCCTGGGCTGGACCTGGTTCGCTGTCTCCTGCATGACTAGGGCCTGCTTCTGGTTCTCTCTCTCCTTCGTCTTCTATTTCTCCCTGACTACTTTCTGGCGAGGCTGCCACTGAATCTCCCTCTTCTTCAAAGGTTTAAATATCTTATTGTCTCCTGGGTCTAAGCCCCTTGTACAGTGATTCAAATGATACCAGGTAGTATTACCTTCAACCTGCACCGTTGTAGGCATCGCTCTTACCACTGTGTATGGTCCTCCTCTTCTAGGTGATGCATGTAAGCTCTCAGTTCCATTTGTAACTGCTCCAGAGGTGGTCCATCATGAGGACCCCTCAAATATGGCACAGGCATGGGTCGACCCGTGAGCATTTCATGTGGTGACAGGTTAGTAATTCTATTGGTCTGTATGCGATAACTCATCAGAGCAAGAGGTAACGCATCAACCCAATTCAGTTTTGTATCAGCGCATATCTTATTAAGTTTAGCCTTAAGAGTACCATTCACCCTCTTCACCATTCCTTGTGACTAAGGATGATAAATGCACCCCAAATGCTGTTTCATTAATTTATTAACTGCCAACATGCTTTTCACTGTTCTCTGAACAAATGATGCCGAACCATTGTCAGAACTTATCTGAGACAGTATGCCAAACCTAGGAATCACTTCTCTTGTCAGAAACTTAATCACTGTTCCTGCAGCCTAATCTTTTGATGGCACATCTTCTACCCACCTACTGAACCTATCTATTGTCACCAACCGATACCTTTTTCCTCCTACGCTTCTTACCATGTCTACATAATCTATTACCAGATGTTTGAATGGTCCTTCTGGTACTGGTATATTGGTGCTGATGTTCCCTTCCTGACATTATTCTGTGCACAGATTTCACATTCAGATAAGAAATTATCTACCATAGCCTGTAGATATGGAGACCAATAACCCTGTTGTTTTATTTTCCGTAATACCTCCCCCCTTCCACAGTGGTCGAAGCCATGAGCATCTGAAATTAATACGGTGAGAAGTTCTGTGGGTGCAAATATTAGTCCATCATGTGAGCACCATATACCATTTACCTCTCTAGTAGCTCCTCTCTGATGCCACATTGAATGCTCATAAGGATTTGCCTGTCCCTGAATGTGAACAATATCATCCAAATTGGGCTCAGGCTGAATGAGTACCATTGGGGCCATTACTGCTACCTGGCATCCTGAAGCTTTCTTAGCTTCTATGTCTGCAGCATTGTTGCCTTTGATAACAAAATCATTTCCTTTCTTATATGTTTGATAATTGCTAAATACCTTGGATGTATCATAGCTGAAATCAGCTGAACTATTTGCTGAGCATGTTGGATGGGTGTCCCATCACTTTTCTTAAATCCTCCCTGCTTCCAAGCAGCTCCAAATAAATGACAAACACCATCAGCATAAGCGGAGTCAGTATATATATTTGTGACTTGATCTTTAGCTAACTGACATGCTGCAGTAAGAGCTTTCAATTCAGCCAACTGAGCAGAACACGGTTGCTTACAATGCTGTGAAATTACCGTCACAAAGTCCTCATTCTGTCTTCTCACCACTGAAAACCCTGCATGATTACCCATATAGTCTCTGAAACAAGAACCATCCACAAAATATTCAACATCTGCTTCTGGAATAGGTGAGGACTCTAAGTCAGGTTGAAGTCAAGTAAAAGACAGTGAGATTGCTACACAATCATGAGGCTGTCCTTCAGGTTCTAAAGGAACCATGTCAGCTGGATTTACTGTTGCGTAGCGCCTAATAGTGATGTCTGGGTACGTCAAAAGCGATGAATAGGCTAAGCACCTAGCCTGAGTTAGAACAAATCTCCCTTGTTCTAATAATTCCACTACATTGTGATGTGTATAAATGATCACTGGATAGACACAGTAGATGCTTTTTCATATGCATAGTGTAAAACAGCTAATCCCTGTTGATAACAAGGAGGATATCCCTGTGCTACACTGTCCAGTTTGGTGCTGTAATATGCAATAGGCTGTTTCTTTCTACCACTGTATGTTTCCTGCATTAGCACTGCTGATGCATATCCATCTGCTTTGTTAGCTACATACAGATGAAATGGTTTAGTATAATCTGGCGTGGCTAAATCTGGTGCAGCCTTTTTCAACGATTCAACAGCTAACAGTGCTTCACTGTTCCACACTAATTGTGAACGCAAATTCTGATGCCCTGCTTGCTTCATGATTTCCCTCAAAGGTGCAGTTTTAATTGCATAGTCCTCTATCCAGTCAGAACTAAATCATGTCATTCCTAAAAAGGACATCATTTGCCCTACTGTCTGTGGTAGTTGCGCTTTACTGTTACCCTCTAGCTGAGCTGGAGCAATTGCCTTAGTTCTGTATGCAATTAGTCTCCCTAAATACTCAACTTGTGGCTGACAGTACTGTAACTTAATTTTAGATGCCTTATGTCCTCCAAGGGCTAATGTAGTAAGTACCTTAATGGAATCTGTGTGGCATTGTTCCAAGGAGGAGGAGCAAATCAGCAGATCATCTGCATATTGCAACAATGTGCTATCTATCATAAGATCTTCCAAATCAGCCTTAAGAACTTGATTGAACATATGCGATTAGTGTTTGAAACCTTGGGGAAGCCTTGTATACATATATTGCTTCCCAGCATATGTGAAGGCAAATAAATGTCTACTTTCTTCAGACGGAGGACTTTAGTCAGCAATGTGTGAGGGTTGGAAGCTTCCGCTGGCCAATCTTCTACCACCTCATTAACTGCTTGCAAATCATGCACTAAATGCCATTTTGATATATCAGCTTTAATAATGGGCAATATTGGGGTGAGACAATAACTCACTGTCTCAACTAGGACTCCAGCCTGGACCAATCCCTCAATAGTTTGCTCCTCTTCTTCAGGGCCTAGTGGGTATTGTTGCTTTCTAGGTAACTGAGCACCTGATTTAATTCTAATTCTGACTGGGCTAGCAGATTTCACTAGACCTACATCAGTATCATGTTGGGACCACAAGTTAGTTGGTACCGGTTTTTCCATTTCTCTCAACAGTTCAGCTGTCTTGGACTCTGAGTTGACTGCCTCACTCATGGACATCTGTGCTTTTTCAGTGATTACCACCACCTGTGGAATTCCTGTCATGGGAGTAGTACACAAAATCTTAATATATGACTTATCTTTTGAAAGAAAAACTAAGGGATTTTCTGTATCATCCCATTTACTTCTTTCTGCTTTTGCCATCATGGGACCTAAATCTTTTGATTCCCAGCCTTTTCCCACATAAAGAGTGACATGGGGAACAGAATTAGGGACCTGAATCCTCTTGTCAATAAAATTATATTCAATCATTAATACAATCTTCACAAGGATCTATTTGCATAGCAGCTCCCTGTTTCCCTATGCATCTAGACACCAAGGGAACTTTTTGACCGTCTGTTTCTTTTAACAATCTTTTTTCAACCTCTGGGTCACGTGATGAATCATATAGCATTGTACAATGATACACAGACTTAGGCATTATTGCACCTCGGATCTGCACTTCAATCAATTTCCCCACTTACCAATTTACTTCATTACTTACCTGTCCTAACCAATACACATTAGCGTTTGGCTCAGAAAGCACCATTTGAGTTTTTACCCCTGTTACATCTACATAAACTCCTTGTGGAGAACACCAGATTTGGAGTCCGAGTTTACACAATGCATCTCTTCCCAACAAATTCACAGGAGTTTGTTCTGATACTAAAATAGGCAATGTCACCTTTTTATCTTTAGTCTGCAGACTAACTAGCGCCGTCTCTGGAATTAGCTGCATTTGTCCCGAGAATCCTACTGTCTTTGCAAATTTTCCAGACATGGGGAGGTGAGAGGCATAATTTTGACTTACACAAGTGTAAGGGGGGCTCCAGTGTCTACCATTATGGGTGTTAGTTTGCCCTCTATTTTAACCTGCAGCATAGGTTCTTGATCAGCATCAGTTGTTAGAATTGGAAGCTGACCCTCCCCAGTAGGATTCTCTGGGCACCCCTAGTACCCCTGATTAGGCTCACCCCATGGGTTCACTGGGCCTTGTGGAGATTGTCGATAGGACTGGACCCAACCATCCCCTTCACCACCAGGTTGCTGTTGCCATGGATTGGTGGGGCAATCACACCTGTTATGTCCAGGTTGTCCACATCCCCAGCATATTCCTCAAGGACCAGAAGTGGGTCCTCCTCTTCCTCTTCTTCTTGGGGGTAGCCTTCTTTGCCAGTTATTTTACAAATGGTGGCATAGCATCCATTATTGCTGTTCTGAACAATGATGACATCACAGGGTCTGCCTCTGGATCCCTTTCCAGTTCATGTCTCCATCTTTTTAGTTGTCTCTGCACATAAGTGGTGGGATTTTCTGTTTCTCCCAGCTGTTCTGCTTTCAGCGACCTTGGGTCTATGCGAGATGGTTACTCTACCCTCAGTATTTGCCATAAGCGTGGACGATATTGATCAAGCTGTGTCCCATCCATCCACTGCTCTTTGTAGGTTAGCAGCTGTGAGGATCTCTTTCATTCTTAATCCTCCTAAAATTTTGGCAAGGAGTGCTTTGATGTCTCAAATTGCCCATTATCTTTTCTTCAAACACCTTAATCCACTTTCCAGCTCCCTCGTGGATGTCAGGGAGACGGTTAATCAGTCCATCGAGATCTTGTGTAGCCCAGGGTACATAGTGCCCGCTAGTGGGCACTATGTACCCTGGGCTACACTAATTGCAGAATAGGCAATTGAAGGTGACTGTCATATCTTTGTGGTTCTTGTAAGTGTTCACGTAGTCTGAGCCATCTTCCTCCCTCATCTCGTGACCATGTTTCTGCATCATCATCATCATCATCCTCCATGTATAATGTTCCTTTAACTTGCTTTCTCTCACCCACATCACACCTTTTTGAACCTGTGGAATAACTTCTCTTACTTAATTGTTCTGCTTCATCCAAATATTGTTCTGCCCATTTAATTGTTGTGCTTACTTTTCTGTCCAATTTGTTCATCTCTGTTAACAATTTCTCCTGCTCCTCTGGGATATCTACAGGGGAGCTTTGCTCCTCTTCTTCACGATAACTACTTAAATCAGGATATTGGGCATAACTATCTACTTCCTATTCCCTTGGTTTCTGTCTGCACTGTTTTTTGCCTTCAGGAGTCTTGTAGACCGCTTTAGAAGAACAAATGGTGGGAGGTTCCCCTCTTGATCCTCCTCCATGTCTATCTTCATCCTCTTCCATGTCTATCTTCCATCCTTTAATTATGAGAAGCTGATTTTTTTGGAGGTGCATAAGGAGGTGGTTCACTGAAAAACCTTTCTCATCTTTTCTTCTGTCTTCTCATTATCTTTTTTCAGCATTTTTCTGGCCTGTTTCATGCTTTTCCAAGTATTTTATCCTTCTGCTTTTAAATATGCAATTACTTTCAGCTCTTTCTCTCTCTTGTCCTCTCTCTCTTTACTTTTGTCCTTGGCTTTGTAGTTCTTTATCAGTGTTTCCATCTCCTGACACAGATCAAATGTTCCCTCCTCTGGCCACTGCATTTTCTTATTTTTAGTTCTCTTTCTCCACTTCTTTGAGCACTTCTCTATAATTTCTTTACATAAGGGATATCTGGCTTTTAATAACTCTATGGGTGAGGATGCCATGATTGGTCCCTGTATTCTGCTTCTGCCTGTTGCCAACCTCCTTGGAGACGGTTCACTATTACTGTCTGGAATAAAAGTCACTAAGATTTGTCTTAGAGTCAACCCTTCTAGTCTTAGAGTCTTAGGTTCACATGGCTCAGTAACTCTTTTTGCAGAAAGCCAAGTAACTTTTCTTAAGACCACTGACACCTCAATTTCAGAGTTATTCAACTGGCTCCCAGTTACTCCTTTGCCTCTTTCAAAGCCTTGTACTTCTCCCCAGTCAAGATATATATCCACGGGCAATGGTATTATTACCCAATGTAACTGATTTGACTCAGCTAGTTCTTCTAATGTGTCACCTAAAAGGGATGCCTTCCAATTTCTTCCCACTATTCCTTCCCACTCTACATAAGGCCACTCCTCATTAACTTCCTCTAAATTTCTAAACTGTGTTACACTTCTTAGCAGTGAATTTTTCTTCTCTTCAGTCAAAGGATACCTAATAATTCCCTAATAAATCCTCATACTGATTCTCCTTCCAAAAGTGTGTTCTAATTCCCTTCGCGTCCTGTAATATACGCACTATCCTCTGCTCTCTATTTTCTTCCCGAGGATTCATTCATTAAAAAAAAAAGATCTTACACAAAACTCACTGTTTAACTCCCTTGCCTGAGTCTTAGTTCAGTGTGCTGTCAAAACAAAAAGAATAGCACTGCTCAAACAGTTCACTACGTCTGTACTGATATATAGTCAGAGAATCCTGATGATGCCTATGGTGGTGCCCATCAAACTGAAACTTCATGAGACAAATATTAATTCTTTTCAAGTCAAGTCAAGTCAAGTGGAGTTTATTGTCATTTCAGCCATATACAAGTACACAGTGAAACGAAACAACGTTTCTCCAGGATCAACACAGAACAACACAGAACTACGGGGACTACATAAATTACATAAATTAAACATAAAATGCACAAGTGCAAACATGTGCAGACAGCACAAGACAGGACAGACAGTACATAACTACGACGCCGTCCAATACACAGTCCTGTTGAAAGTGATAAAGTGACAGTAGTGCAAATATTACAGCTGAGGTAGTGTAAACAGTGTAAACATAGAAGTAGCAGCAATAATAAGACATGTGCAAAACATGTGCAGTGCATGTGCATAGAGGATGTTCCGTTGTGTGTATATATATGTATGTATGTATGCGTGAGTTCCTTTGGACCAGTTCAGTTGTGTGTGTATATATGTGTGTGTGTGTGTGTGTTCCTTCAGTCCAGTTCTAGGTATTTAGGAGTCTGATGGCATGAGGGAAGAAACTGTTGCACAGTCTGGTTGTGAGGGCCCGAATGCTTCGGTACCGTTTACCAGACGGCAGGAGTGTGAAGAGTGTGTGTGAGGGGTGTGTGGGATCATCCACAATGCTGATGGCTTTGTGGATGCAGCGAGAGGTGTAAATGTCTGTGATGGAGGGAAGAGAGACGCCGATGATCTTCTCAGCTGTCCTCACTATCCGCTGCAGGGTCTTGCGGTCTGAAACAGTGCACTTTTACTTTTACCACTTGTAATCGCTTTTCTCAATATTCTGAATGTAAATGGAAAAAACACCTCTACTGCCGGCCTTGTTGAAGTGTATACTAATTCAAAAAACACTAACCCTTGTGACATCAAAGTATTCTGCTCCCAATAATGTGGCACTGAGAAATAGAATATGTGAGACTTAGATGTCAATCTAGTGCAGCTCTCAGCAAGCTCATAATCCATTCAACAAAACTTGAGTTTCTTTATCAGGATCACAATGGCTACAGTTAGGGGAATGTCCAAACAACTTACAAAACCAGTTTCTTGGAAGATTTTTGCTCCTAATCTCGCCCTTTGAAGTACTGCTCTCCCTAATGTACCTTACACACACAAGCACAAACTTGCATATACCCAAGGTCACAGAACCACGCACTCAATCATGTGTAACTGCAGCCTCTCTCTCTCTCCACTATATTAAACTTACTTGCCTTATTTAGCCAAATAAACACCTAAGATAAGATAAGATAAGATAAGATAAACTTTATTAATCCCCGAAGGGAAATTCAGGTAGTCTTTGTAAGAAATAAAGTAGTAAGAGTAGTAGAAATTAGTGAGAGTAGTAAAGTAGTGAGAGTAGTGATTAGTCATCTGCCATTGGCTAAGGTGTTGTAGAGCCTGATAGCAGTGGGGATGAAGGATCTGCTGTATCGTTCAGTCCTGCAGCGCAGTGAGGTGAGTCGTCCACTGCAGCTGCTTCTCTGGTCCATCAGGGTGTTGTGTAGGGGATGGTACGGGTATTCCAGAATGGCCTCTAGCTTTTTCTGTGTGCATCTCTCCACCACAGCCTCCAGTGATTCAAACCTCATTCCAGTCACTGAAGAAGCTTTTTGCACCAGTTTGTCCACGCGCCTTGCATCCTTCTGCTTTATGCTGCCTCCCCAGCAGACTGCAGCATAAACTACACTTGCTACTGTAGATTGGTAAAACATATGTAGCATCTTCCTGCAGATGTCGAAGGACCTAAGCTGTCTTAGGAGGAAAAGCCGTCTCTGCCCTTTTTAATATTGTACTGCGATTGTATCAGGAATATACAATAATATAAAATCCTTCAGTGACTGGAGTCACAAAAACTGCCTCCTAGTAAACACCTCTAAAACCAAGGAGATGGTAGTGGATTTTCGAAGGGCTAAACCCCCTCCTTATCCAGTCAGCATCTATGGTGCGGACATCGAAGTGGTGCCAGCCTACAAATATGTGAAGGCTTCTGTGTGAAGTGACCAGTCCAGCTTATTGTCCAGGTGCACACCTAGATATTTGTAGGCATAATCCTCACGTAACTTGCGGGTTCTTCCAGATGAAACAAAACATGGTGACACATGTAGAGGACAGCATCATCCACACCAATGTGCTCTCTGTAAGCAAACTGCAGGGGATCCATTGCGTGTTTAACCTTGAGTCTTAGTAGGCACAGAATCATCCTCTCCAGAACCTTCATAATGTGGGATGTGAGAGCCACCGGCCTATAGTTCAGCTGGACACTTTACTTTAGGTACTGGAACTATACAAGATGTTTTCCACAGAGCCGGGACCCTCCCCAATTTTAGACTCAGGTGGAAGATCCTCTGCAGAGGCTCACACAGTTGAGCAGCACAGTCCTTAAGCAGTCTAGGACAAACTCCATCTGGGCCAGCTGCCTTCCCATGGCACAGTCTTTGTAACTGCAGCCTCACCCCTGTTACTGTGACAGATGGTGGAGCATGCTCAGGTGAAGGAGGGGGCAAAGCTGCAGGGGTGGAGATGCACATAGGTGTAGGCAAAGGAGTTGGAGTAGATGGAGGAGGAGACATAGAGGAAGAAAGGGGGGTTGTGTGTGTACAGGCTGCATTTGTAAAAGTGTCAAACCTGTTGAAGAACTTGTTGAGTTCATTGGCTCGGTCCACATGACCCACTGGTGCCTGGTTGTTCTTTTTTTTTTTTTTTTTTTTTAGCCAGTGAAATTGTTAATTCCCCTCCACACTTCTCTGATGTTATTCTGCTTTAGGTCTTTCTCTATTTTGTTTTTG
This sequence comes from Pangasianodon hypophthalmus, assembly GCF_027358585.1. NCBI lineage: Eukaryota > Metazoa > Chordata > Actinopteri > Siluriformes > Pangasiidae > Pangasianodon > Pangasianodon hypophthalmus. The sequence continues at coordinate 1,519,426 of NC_069728.1, read as the reverse complement.
TAGTCCTCCTTTGCCTGCTTCAATTTCCTCTTCAGCTCATATTGGACATGTTTGAGCCTTTCTTTGTCTCCACCTTTAAATACCTCCTTTTTCTGGTTAAGGATACCCTTGATGTCACCAGTGATCCAGGGTTTGTTATTTGGGAAACATTGCACAGATTTTGTAGATATAATAGTGTCTCTGCAGAAGTTGATGTAATCAGTGAAGCAGTCAACCTGTCTGTCAATGTCCATGCTGTTCCCTTCTACTCCCAGCAATACATTCCAGTCTGTACATTCAAAGCAGTCCCTTAGAAGCTCAACAGCCTCAGGTGTCCATTTCCTGACTGAGATGGTGGTTGCAGGTTGCTTCAGTACATAGGGTTTATAACAGATGTGCAGTAAGTCCAGGCTGTGATCTGACCTGCCAAGTGGTGGTAAGGCAGTAGAGGTATAGGCCTCCTTGACACTTGCATATAGTACATCCAGTGTTTTACCTTCTCTGGTAGGACAGGTGACAAACTGGTAAAATCCAGTCAGGTGTGAGGTGAGAGTCACATGGTTAAAATCTCCTGATATTATAATGAGGGCCTCAGAATGTTGAATTTGTATCCTGGCAACAGTCTCATGGATGACTTCACAAGAGACATTAGCATTTGCTCTTGGTTGAATGTAAACAAGTATTGCAATGATATGACTGAATTCCCTGGGAACATAATATGGTCTGAGACCAACTGCCAAAAGCTCAGTGTCCTGACAGCATATCCTCTCCTTGACAGTAATATGACCAGGGTTACACCATCTCTTGTTTACAAATAAAGCAAGTCCTCCACCCTTTGTCTTGCCACTTGCCTGAGCATCTCTGTCTGCACTTACCAGGGTGAAGTTAGGCACATTCACACAGGAGTCTTCAATGTTTTGATTCAACCAGGTCTCAGTAAAACACATCAGGCTACACTCACGAAATTCCCTCTGGGTCCTAACCAGTGCTTCCAACTCCTCGCTTTTGTTCACTATAGAGTTGACATTCCCCATGATGATGGATGGTAGGAAAGGTTTGTATCTCCATCTCCTAGCCTTTACTTTAGCACCAGCTCGACATCCACGGTGAGACCTCTTCAGCTCAGCTGGAATAGGGTGATGCACTCCAGATTTACTCCGTTGTAGTAAAAGGAGGTCATTCCTTGTGTAGATTCTTCTTCCCATAGCAATATCTAAATAATAACAGTAGTTGTCAAAAATATGTCAAAAAAAAAAAAAAAAAACTTTGAGGAGCTACAAGACTAGAACACCATGCACCATCTAAACAATCATAATAGTGCTGTATCTTTGGAACTATGATTTTATATGGTTGGACTGGGCTTATAGCACTATTAGTTGTCCAGATAATACTATCAACCAAATGAAACTCTATTATCTTAAAAGTGGTTGAAAACCAATTTCCCTTATCTTCTAGTTTTAGCCTTTAGGATTACTATACCTCAAGGATGTACAAATTTTCTACATGAGATCAAATGAACATGTATTCTACAATCTAAACTAGGACTTTCTTGTTTTCCAGAAAATGTTTATAACTGACTGTAACTGCTCTTGTTTAACTAATTCACTTTTCTTCTTCTTTCTATGATGATGTTTTTTGGGCATAAATGCTACTAAACATTCTAATCTAAACTGCAACAACTACAATTAGAAGAATGACCAAGTATTTATACACAGTCCAAGATATTCGTTGATATGCAAAAATTCGTCATAACACTGTTAGCACACACGAATTTAGGTATTAATCCATTTTGATGAATCATATTCGATGAATAATGACTTTTCAAACATAGAACTAAATAATTTTGACATTTTTCATATTCTATTAATGAATAATGCATTTTAATATAAACAATCATATAAAGTGCCTTTTTTGATATGTAGACGTGAAAAATGTGATTTGCAAACACATGTACGATAATATTTGCGTTTTACAGAAAAACCACTTTCCCAAGCTCCTATCGCTGTGAAACTGCCTAAATAGCGTTTTCAGCTCCTATAGAGCACAACTTTGTTAGGACACACATCTTTAGTATTAATCCATTTTGTTGAATCATATTTGATGAAAAATGACTTTTCAAACAAGAATTTTGACTTTTTAAAAAAAAAAAAAAAATTGTCAATGAACTATGCATTTTAATATAAACAATCATATTTAACTTTGTTAATAAACTGAGCATTTTAATATAAACAAACATATATTTAATAAATAACAGTGATTTGCAAACACACCATGAAGGTGAATATTTGCTTTCTTCAGAAAAACCACTTTCCCAAGCTTCTATCGCTTTGAAACTGCCTAAACAGCGCTTTCAGCTGCTAAAGAGCACAACACTGTTAGCACACACGTTATAAGAATCAAAACGTGCAGCTCTGCTAGCAAGGGCAGCATCCGTAAAGAAAAAAACAACAGCTTGAAATTGAAAAGATGCAGCTCAGAGCAAAAATGGAGGAACTTGAAATAGAAACAGCACTTGCAGAAAGCAATGCTAAATTAAAGGTCCTGAAAGAGTATGAATGATCAGATGACGGCAGAAGCAACATACAATCTAAGCAAAGAAGGGGAATCCACCAGAAGCAATCAGAGCTGAAAACAGAGCAGAGTGATGATTCACCAGGTCATTCATCTGTGGGGAAAAGTAAAATGAAGGCCATCTCAAATCCAGTGTTACTTGCACCACCACAATTAGACACATCAAGAGCCACAGGCCACAGCAATAATCGTCAAGCAGATGACAGCATTATTCAAATTATGCAGAAGCAAAATGACTTGACTGAATTGCTTGTGAAACAGCAATTTGAAGACAATTTGAAGACAAATTCAGCTTCCAAGTAAAGACATCCAGGCGTTTACTGGTAATCCATTGACGTTCAAATCCTTCATCAGGTCCTTTGAGCATACCATAGAACACAAGATAGACAATGAAAAAGACAAGTTATATTACCTAGAACAATACACCGCTGGAGAGCCACAAGAGATCGTAAGAAGCTGTGAATATATGTCATCAAGCAGAGATTTCAAGGAAGCAAAACGATTGCTCCAAAGGCATTATGGAGATGAGCTAATCATAGCAAGTGCTTTTATTGATAAAGCTTTAAAGGTGCCACAGATCAAGTTTGATGATGGTAAAGCCTTGAGTGCATATGCTCTGTTCCTGATTGGTGACAACCAATCAGGAACAGAGCATATGCACTCAAGGAATACAATGGAATACAATGGAAGGAATACAATGGAAGATGGAGAGTTCAGGGAGGAAATGGACAATCCTACCAATATGAGAGTTATACTTTCAAAGCTACTATACAAGATGAAAGAAAGGTGGCAATCAGAAGCTTACGACATCAAAGAGTGACAAGGAGTAAGAGCAAGATTTACTCATTTAGTTGACTTTATTGATCGTCAAGCTAAAGTGGCCATGGACCCTCTCTTTGGTGACATACTGGACCACCGCAATGTTGTAACAGCAAGGGTGAATCAGAAAGAGAAATATCCAACTAAAAAAGGAATAACAAAGAGCAGCTTTGCAACCAACATTTGCATGGAGGAAAAAAGGCCTCAAATTGTGTCAAGGAAACAGGTCAGTCCACCCAAGAGCCTCAATGTCTTTGAAAAGCCATGTATGTTTTGCACAAAGGATCATGCTCTAGAGTCATGCAGTGAAATAAAAGAGCAGCCACATAAGGTACGTGTGGAGTTCCTGAAGTCTAAAGGCTTATGTTTTGGATGCTTAACTCAAGGCCATCTTAGCAAGACTTGCAAAAAGAGAATGGAACGTAAAGAATGTTCCCAAAAACACCCAGACATTCTACACATTAAGGAGAACCTAAAAGGCACAAAAGAAGCTGAAACACCAGACAAGAAGATCTCATGTGCCCAAGTCTCCCTTAATCACCAATCAAGTGACAACACAGAGTCTGGAGGAGTAACTGCGTGCTGTCAATAGTGCCAGTAAAAGTCAAGTCGAATAAGAGTGACAGATATGTAGAAACATATGCTTTCTTGGATGCAGGAAGTACAGCTACATTTTATACTGAGGATCTGCAAAGGAAACTGAACCTGAAAGGGAAGCCAACTCAAATTCTACTGAGCACTATGTGTCAAGATAAGCCAGGAGAGCAGAAGCTAGTAAACAGTTTCATCCTCACAGACTTGGAAGTGTGTGAAAACTGCACTGGGCTAGGTAGTGAATGGACCCATCAAGAAAAACACTGCAGAAAAGTCCAAACTGCCACATCATACATAATCGTCTCTCAGTGGTGGAGATAGAACAATTGTTGATTCAACAGTACAACACAGATTTTCCAGAGCGCCACTATGAAGAGAAAGAGGAAATGTCAATGGAGGACAAACAGTTCATGCAGTCAGTGCAGGAAAAGACTAAGTTTGAGAATGGGCATTACTGAGTAAGACTACCATTGAGAAATGAAGCAATCAAAATGCCAAACAATCAATGTGTTGCTGAACTGCTGCTAACCTGAAAAGAAAGCTTCAAAAGAACTCAAGATTGCTTGAAGACTACAGTAGCTTCATGAAAAGTATAATAGAGAAAAACAAAATTCAAGTGGTTTTTGATTGTACTGCTTCATTTCAAGGCATGTCTCTGAACAGCCAATTGCTACAAGGTCCGAACCTCACAAACACACTCATTGGTGTCCTTACCAGATTTAGGGAAGAACCAATAGCCATGATGGCAGATGTGGAGTCGATGTTCTATCAGGTGGGGTTCCTGAGGAGGACGCAGATCTGCTTCGCTTTCTTTGGTGGCCAGAGGGCAATTTGAATGCACCTATAGAAGAATTTAGTATGATGGTGCACTTATTTGGAGCCAGTTCGTCACCTAGATGCGCCTCTTATGCATTGAAAAGGACTGCAGAGGACAGAAAAGAAGTAGCATCTCCAAAGGCCGTTGAAACAGTTATGCACAATTTTTATGTGGATGACTGCTTGAAATCTGTGTCTACAGAACAAGAAGCCATTCACTTAGCCAGTGATGTTTGGAAGTTGTGTGCTGAAGGAGGTTTCTGCTTAACCAAGTGGGTAAGCAATAGTAGGAAAGTACTATTGTCCATTCCAGCAGAACAAAGGGACAGTGGAATAAAGGACCTTGACTTGGATCAGGATTCTCTGCCAATCGAGAGAGCACTCAGCATGCAGTGGTGTACAGAAACTGACACCTTCACATACAACATCAAGGTACAGGAGAAGCCATTGAGTAGAAAAGGTATTCTATCGGTTGTTAATTCAATTTATGACCCTCTTGGTTTTCTGGTGCCACTCATCCTACCAGTCAAGCTCCTTACATAAGGGATATGTGTAAACAAAGATATGGATGGGATGAGGAGATCAGTGGGTCAGATGGCTAGAAGATCTAAATCACCTCTCAGACTTCCAGATCAAAAGGTGTGTAAAACCAGAGAAGTTTGGGAACACAGCAGAAGCGCAATTGCATCATTATTCTGATGTCAGCGAGAGTGCTTACGGCACAGCAACTTATCTGGTACTTACAAATGAACAAAATCAGAAACATTGTTCCTTGTTGATGGGAAAGTCAAGAGTTAGCCCCCTCAAACAAATCACAATCCCTAGACTTGAGCTGACAGCGGCAACCATAGCCATCAAAGTAGACAAAATAGGTCTACAAGGTATACAACAAGACTCTGAAATCAAAGGTGAAATCAAAGTCAACGTTCTGAACATTAAAGAAAACAAGGACATTGTAAGCAAGCTAACTGATTACTACTCAAGCTGGTTTCGTCTAAAAAAGGCAGTGGCATGGATGCTAAGACTCAAAGAAACACTTTTACAATTATGTAAAGCAAGAAGACAGTTTCAAGAGTCCATTGCACAATCAGAGAAAGACCCAGAAAAACAAGCGTCCCTTCTACAGGAGCAAATGCAAAAATACAGATCAACAATGGAGAAAAAGTCACTGAGCCTGGAAAACTTGAATCGAGCAGATCATTCAATTCAGTCAAAAACAACAATTTCAGGAAGAAATTGAGGGTCTGAGAAAGAATGTTTCTGTTAAGAGAAGAAGTCAGCTGTTCAAGCTTGACCCCGTACTTCAGGATGGGATACTAAGAGTGGGAGGTAGGCTCAACGAAGCAGCCATGCCAGAGGAATCCAGACATCATACAATCCTCTCAAAATGCTCCAGGACTTCAACTCTCATTCTAAATGATATTCATCAAAGATGTGGACACTGTGGTCGAAACTACATGCTAGCTACTCTCCAACAAAAATTCTGGATCCCCCAAGCCAACTCAGCAATTCAAAAACTTATCCATAAATGTGCAGTTTGTCGCAGACTTAATGGAAGAGTTGGTGAGCAAAAAATGGCAAGCTTGCCAGAAGACCGCTTGCTACCTGATAAACCCCCTTTCACGAATGTGAGCGTTGATTACTTTGGACCCTTCGACGTAAAACGGGGCTGGTGTACTGTAAAAAGGTATGGAGTGTTGTTCACTTGCCTAACAATCAGAGCAGTAGAAGAGAAGTCGGAAGAGGACAGGTGTCAATCATGAGCTCAGACAACGGCACAAATTTTGTCTGCGCAGAAAGAGAATTGCGAGAAGCACTGAGAAACCTGGACCATAACAAAATTGAAAATGCCATGCTACAGGAAGGTATTAAATGGATCTTCAACAGTCCAGCTGCTTCTCATCAAGGTGGGGTTTGGGAGCGTCAAATCTGTACTGTAAGAAAGATACTCTGTGCTCTCTTAAAGGAACAGACTATCAATGATGACAGTCTTCATACCATCATGTGCGAGGTGAAAAGCATCATCAACAACAGACCAATAACTAGTACCTCAGAAGATCCAAATGACCTTGAGCCTCAGATGCCTAACCATTTACTGTTGTTGAAAACTCAGCCCAGCTTACCACCAGGTGTCTTTAACAAAGAGGACCAATATGCGAGAAAACGTTGGAGACAAGTCCAATATCTCGCTGATTTGTTCTGGAGCAGATGGACTCATGAGTACATGCCCATTCTTCAGGAATGTGATAAATGGTCAAGATTAAAAAGGAACTTTGAACCTGGAGATGTGGTGCTAGATGTGGACAGTTCTTCCCCCCCGCAATTCATGGATAATGGGAAGAGTAATTCAAACCTTACCAGACTCCAGTGGAACTGTACGCTGTGTAAAGTTAAAGACCAAAACAAGTATACTGGAGAGACCTGTAAATAAACTGTGCTTAATTCAAGAGGCAATTTAAGCATGAAGACTAACAAATAACTATCAAGAGTAAAGATAACCAGAAAAATGTGGAAGAACTAACTAGCTATTTCTTATTCATAAATGTTCAAATTTAATGGCTCTTAGTATTAATGTCTATAATAATTGTTTGGTCTCCTGCCCAACCAATTAGGGGCCGGATGTGTAAGAGCCATATATTATTTGTTTCTTATATAGACGTGGAATAAATAATTGTGTGTGTTAAGCAATTGTAAAATAATTATAAAAGTAAATAATCTAATATGTGTATTATATTTCATATTGACAATGATGTCATTTCCGGCCATGACCGTTAGTTTTTTTTGTGATGCAATATTGGAGCAAAACAGTTGTTTGACCGTGTAACATTTTTTCCAGTTAATTTTGTTATTAAACTTTACCTAAAAAAAGTTACTGGACTACGGAACGTTATTCGAGTTCAAATCATGTTCACACATGAAGAAGAAGCAAGAAAGATGAGAATTTAAACGGATTGCTATCACACACGAATTTAGTATTAATCCATTTTGACAAATCATATTTGATGAATAATGACTTTTCAAACATAAAACTAAATAATTTTGACATTTTTCATATTCTGTTAATGAACTATGCATTTTAATATAAACAATCATATTAAATGCCTTTTTTAATATGTAGATGTGAAAAATGTGATTTGCAAACACACTATGAACGTGAATATTTGCGTTTTGCAAATATGATTCAACAAAATGGATCCAATATAATTGTTTTCATTAAAAAAGCATAATTCATTAATACAGTATAAAAAAGTCAAAATTACTTAATGTTTGAAAAGTCATTATTCAAATAGCAAAATGGATTAATACTAAAGACGTGTGTCCTAACAGGGTTGTGCGCTTTAGGCGCTAAAAACGCTATTTAGGCAGTTTCACAGCGACAGGAGCTTGGGAAAGTGGTTTTTGTAACAACCGCAAATATGCAGGTACATGATGTGAATAAAAATCACATTTTTCATATGTACGATTATATATATATATATATATATATATATATATATATATATATATATATATATATATATATATATATATATATATATAATGATTGTAAATATGAATTTATTAATGAAGTGAAAAAAAAAATCTAAATTACAAAAATTCATGTGTGAGAAGTAATTACTAATCAAATATGCCTTATAACAGTGGCTTAATATACACTTGTACGTACACTTTGTGGATATGTATATTTATATATGATTTGATATGATTTAAAAACCTTCTGAGCATCAGCAAACAGTATGGCACATGAATTCAGACCCAATTTTTACAAGTCGGTCGCTACCATGGATAATGATGTGACCAGTTTGGGTTTTGAAGTTGGCAAAAACATTGGCGAAACCCTAGGAAAAAGAAATCTGACCTATCAGTCAACAAATTATGAAACTGAAGGGTGCATAACCAACACTGTGCTAGCCAGGTTTATTCTTGCAGTGACAGGAGATCTATTGGACTACATGAGTAATAACCCGAGTCAGCTCCAACACATGTGTTTGCTTCAATTCAATTCAATTTTATTTGTATAGCCCTTTTAACAATGGACATTGTCACAAAGCAGCTTTACAGAAATAAATGGATTCACAAAAATATATTGTAAATATTTGAATTCATCACTGTGAATTTATCCCTAATGAGCAAGCCAGTGGTGACGGTGGCAAGGAAAAACTCCCTGAGATGATATGAGGAAGAAACCTTGAGAGGAACCAGGCTCAAAAGGGAACCCATCCTCATCTGGGTGCAACGGATAGTGCGATTATAAATAAATCCCTTCTATTATTGTGTACTATAAGGACAAATAGTGCAATTGTGCAACCAACACATTTATCACAGTTTTCGCAAGAAGTCCGGTTGGTTAAAATCTATCCACTGTCCACTGATGGAGTCCTGAGTACGAAGCTGCTCGTGGCAACCGCAGCCCCAAAGCCACTACAGCAATCGTAGTCCCAAGCCATTACAGTACAGCTCCCCATATGTGATCCCCAAGCCATCTCCACAGCCCCCAGGTGGAAACATCCCCAGCAATCCAAACAGTTCTTCAGGCCGTCCATATGGTGCCACCCCCAGCAGCAGCGAGTGAACTCAACTGATGAGAACTCCAACCAGAAGTAGGGCATCAGGATGGGTCAAGCAGCGAGGAGGAGCAGAAGGGGCATCAGGATGGGTCAGACAGCAAGGAGGTGCAGAAGGGGTCAGGATCACTGGCATCTCAGAAGTAGCATGTGTAGCTCGACAGAGAGTGAGGGAGAGAGAGGAAGAGATTGTTAGGTAAGCTTTTGTCCTCTAATGGTTAAGCACAATGTACTTTGCATGCAGAGTGCAAGCATAACTAAAAGGGAGAGCCAGAAGCTAACACAGACATGAGGGCACCCTGGGACATAAGGCAGCCAGCCACTCCACCGTCGAATTTGATTGAACCTGACATGTGCTATCTGCAGATGAATGCCTACACATTGGCTGTTTAAACCGTGGTCGAAATACAAGCTGGCTAGAGGTCTGAAATTGTGCACTATCAAACACACCCCATCCCTGGAAAAAAACTAAAGGTATCGCCGAAGCCGTCTTCTGCAACTGGACATCAAAACTGGTCTGAACGAGGTCAAAGAGAAACCAAAAGAAATTTGCATATACCAGGTGTATGAAGACTTTGTGGACTATTGGACCTTCCACTCCTCTCCGGAAACCACGGTTAATCTAGCCGCTCGTGCAATTGAGGGGCGTGGCTTTTAGACACTTTTTGCGGTAGTAACACCGAAAGCGGAAAGCGAGCTCCTACACAACCAAAGCAACTTAACATTTATACAAAGTGAAATTTAAATAAATAACAAAACCAACACACAACAGGTCACAGTATTTATGAGTATCCAGGGTAAATGTTTTTATATTTGCGCCTTTACTTTTAAATAATGGGCAAAATCGATTAAGTTTATAGAGACGGTATAAATTATTAAGGCAAATAAAAATAAAAACTTCATTTAAGAAACTTCATTATTATTATTATTATTATTATTATTATTATTATTATATAAAATATAAATTAATATATAATATAAAATAATAATATAAAATATTATTATTATAAATCTAACCATGGATAATTTTTTTTTAAAAATATAGATGGATCATTTCACAGAGGAAGTCTCTGACACCAAAAATATTAATATTTCTTTTATTATATTATTAAGTATTAATATTTCCTTACGTACTGCTGAAATAAAATGGACATTTCAAATCTCAAACCCACTCAAATCAGTATACACTGACGTACTCTATGCTTACAGTAGAAATGAATTAATTTAGAAATATAAAGTAGAAAAGAGAATTTAACTGTAGAAATTTAAATTTATTGCTCTTCAAAATCAGTGAATCTATCAATGTAATTGAACCTGGAGGCTATTTTGATTCATTATAAAAGGGACATTTCAAACTGGTAGATGATGAAACTCAATGCTATCAGTTCAAAGTGAGCCCCTTTATGCTCACAATAAAGATGAATTAATTCTACTGTACAATTTTTAAGTAATTGCTCTTCAAACTCACAAGATCTCTCAATATAATTGAACTAGGAGACTTTTTGATTTATTATGAAATGGAAATTTCAAATTGGTAGATGACACATCCAACTGATATCAGTTCAGAGTGAGCTCCTCTATTTTTACAATAAAGATCATTTAATTCTACTGCAGAATTTTTAAGTAATTCCTCTTCAAACTTACAAGATCTGTCAAAATAACTGAGCCAAGAGGCTCTTTTGATTCATTATTAAAGGGACATTTCAATTTGTAAACAATCAAACCCTGTCAGCTCAGTTTACAGTACACCTCTATGCTCACAATAAAGATGAATTAATTCTACTGTAGAATTTTTAAGTAATTGCTCTTCAAACTCACAAGATCTGTGAGTATAATTAAACTAGGAGGCTTTTTTTTTATTCATTATAAAAGGGACATTTCAAATTGGTAGATGACAAAACCAACTGATATCAATTCAGAGTGAGCTCCTCTATGCTCACAATACACATGAATTAATTCTACAGTAGAATTAATTCATCTTTATTCTGAGCGTAGAAGAGCTCACTGTGAACTGATCTGATTGGGTGTGATTGTCTACCAATTTCAAATGTCCCTTTAATAATGAATCAAAAAAGCCTCCTAGTTCAATTACATTGACAGATCTTCAAGGTTCAAGGTTCTTTTATTTGTCATTCAACATGTTAAAAACATGAAAGAATGAAAACTGTTTCCCAGATCCAGCGTTAAAAAAAGATAATAATAAATAGATAAATAGATAATAAATAACCTAAGACCGATGATAAAAACCTAAAATCATCATAATATATAAAACGCATTATTAAAAAACATGCTACATGTTAAAGTGCAGTAAAAGGTGCAGAGGACAGCTTATTGCACAGAGTTCATGAGCCTCACAGCATCAGGGAAGAAGCTGCACTTCAGCCTTGTTGTCCGAGCACTGAGGCTGCGCAGCCTTCTACCTGATGGGAGGAAGGTGAACAGTTAATGGGCTGGGTGGCTGGGGTCTGTCATGATGTTTGTTGCTCTGGTTCTACATCTGCTGATATAGATGTCCTGTAAAGAAGGAAGGCTGCTCTTGGTCATTTTTTGAGCAGATTTAACCACTCTTTGCAGAGCCTTCTTATCAGCCACATTTGCCATACTAGACAGTTATAGAGGCAGTCAGGATGCTCTCCACCAAACACCGGTAAAAGGAAATCAGCACAGCAGCACTGAGGCTGGCCTGCTTCATCCTCCTCATAAAATACAGGTGTTGAGCCTTTTGTTTGAAGAGCAATTACATAAAAATTATACAGTATAATTAAATGATCTTTATTGTTAGAATAGAGGAGCTTGCTGTGAACTGATATCATTGAGTGTCGTCATCTGAAAATTTGAAATGTCCCTTTAATAATTAATCAAATTATCTACTGGTTCAATTATACTGACAGATCTTGTAAGTTTGACAAGCAATTACTTACAAATTCTACAGTAGAATTAATTCATCTTTATTGTGAGCATAGAGGAGCTCACTTTGAACTGATATCATTGAGTTTTGTCATCTACTAATTTGAAATGTCCCTTTTATAATGAATCAAAATAGTCTCCTGGTTCGGTTATACTGACAGATCTTGTGAGATTGTAAGGAATTACTTAAAAATTCTACAGTAGAATTAATTAATCTTTATTGTGATCATAGAGAAGCTCACTGTGAACCGATATCAGTTGGTTTTATCATCTTACCAATTTGAAATGTCCCTTTTATAATGAATGAGTCTCCTGGTTCAATTATACTGACAGATCTTGTGAGTTTGAAGAGAAATTACTTAAAAATTCTACAGTAGAATTAAGTGATCTTTATTGTGAGCATAGAGGAGTTCACTCTGAACCGAGACTACTTGGTTTTGTCATCTACCAATTTGAAATGTCCCTTTAATAATTAATCAAATGAGCCTCCAGGTTCAATTACACTGACAGATCTTGTGAGTCTGAAGAGCAATTATTTAAAAATAATTAATTAATTGATCTTTATTTTGAGCATAAAGGAGCTCACTGTGAACTGATCTGAGTGGGTTTGGTCATCTACCAATTTGAAATGTGCGTTTTCTAATGCTTCAAATTAGCCTATTTGCACAATATTGACATAGCCTTTGACTTTGAGAAGCAAATACTTTAAAATTCTACAGTAAAATTATTTCATTATTATTGTGACAATAGATTAGGTCACTGTGAACTAATTTTAGTGGGTTTGATCATCACTACCAATTTGAAATGTCAATTTTATAATGAATATAATGCATCAAAATAGCCTCTTGGCTATTTATATTAACAGATCCGGATATTATATTTTATATATTATATTGATCCAAAGTATATTAACGCTCACTTTCCGCTTTCGGTGTTATTACCGCTAAGTGTCTAAAAGCCGCACCCCAAAATTGCACGAGCGGCTAGATTAACCGTGGTTGTATAGGAAGCGCAGCTGGCTTAACCGCAGTCGGTTCGACCTGCCGTCCACAATGACGTTTTAGTAATGAGTAATGAGAAGAAAGTTTAAAAAATACCTTCGGCGTGAAGGTGCATCGTCTCAGCATTGCTGTGTCCCGTTATGTGACTCATGCTCAAGGTTTAATTCTTAGTTTCCATAACTTCCCTTTGGACGACGAAACACGCAAACAGTGGATTCACAACACGCGACATGAGGATTACTACTTATTACTACATTACTACTAATACAGGAAACTGCATTCATCACTTCAAGTGTGATGGCTTGACTGAGCCATCGACTCCCACAGGAACAATAAATCCATCCTTCATTTCTGAAGTTTTGTCTCCCTTCCCTCAGACTGTGGCTTCTCTGACCTCCTCAATGGAGATTTTTAAGTCTCAGATGAAAACACTTTATACTTTGGCATTTGAATTGGGGACCTTGGGTACTAGAGATATTTGTTGTGACATTGATCACACTTTTTATATGCAGTTTTTGTTGGAGTTTGTAGTGTAGTTAGTGTGTGTGTTGATGGTGTTTGTCATTTTATTGTTTTTCAATTTCCTGGTTGTGAAGCACTTTGGTCAACTCTTGTTTTTAAATGTGCTATATAAATAAAATTGAGTTGAGTTGAGAGTTGAGTCCTCATAGATCTGAAACAAATCGCCCTCACACTGATCTCTTCCATCACCTGATCCTTATCAGAACCTGAAAAAATTTACAAAATTATTAACATTTATAGTCCTAAAGAATCATACATATTGTATTAACATAACGTTAGTGAAACTAAAGAAACAGAATATCTACAAAAGATTAACTAGATAGAAAATTGAACATATAAGACTATGAACCGTCACAAACGAAACTAGCTAGCTTGTTAGCTTGAGAATACTTACCCTCCAAGTTGTCGATAAAACTCTAAACATACCATTTAAAATATAGCCTCATCTTCTTACTAGAGGGAGTGACAGATGCCAACCTCACAATGCGATTGACATCGTTCAATGCGATTGACATCCATGGAAGTTCTTGAAAGTAGAGAGTGTAAAAAGCCTTGCTGACAGCGCTCATTGAAAAGGGTCAGCACCGGAAGTTTCGGTGGCCACTGAGACTAAATACACAGTCCATTTCCCCAATCATTTATTTTATTTATATTAATTGTTTGTTTATCTTCTGGCACATTTGATTATTTATATATTTATTTATGCAGGAATATATGGATTTATATATTCTGTCTTTCTTTCTTTCTTTATTATTTTTATTTCTCTATTTTCATTTTATTTATTTATTTTTTTTTGGAGGTTTCATGATTGCTCATGTTAGGGGTGTCACCAGCAGGCCTCTGTAGTGTGTTACTGTGTAACTCGTGTGCACCCAAAATGGCGCTGGACTCTGATGGGAAGTCAATATTCAGCACAACATTGACATTCATACAAATACTGCTCAACTGCAAGGTTCTTTTAAGTTTTGCTCTGTTTCTCTACTCCTTTACAGGTTTTTCTGTAGCAAGATAAATGTGCATTATTGAAATTTGTACATCATTTGAGATCAGAAGATAGATCAGAATTTCAGATTTCATTTCCTGATATTTACATCTAGATGTGTTAAACAACTTAGAACATGGCAAGACCACCCAATTTTTAGGTGAGCAAAAGTATTGGAACAGATAGGCTTAAAGTAAATAACACTTAATATTTGGTTGCATATATCCCTTGCTTGCAATAACTGCATCAAGCTGGTGACCAACTGACATCACCAAACTGCTACTGTTTTATAAAAGCAGACAAAGACAACATGGCTTAGTAGATCCTTTGTCTTTGTCATTGTTGACACCTGATTTACATGTAACATGGCTACATCTTGGCACCATGCTCCACTGGAGAAATGCTCAATTGTACCAAGTGTCAGCCTCCATTCCTGGGCAGCAGGATGTCAGGTGGTCCTAGCTTCCATGTGGATATGAGTGGGAATCGTCCACAAGTGATGGAACAGACTGCTGTGAAATCAGCAGTCGCAATTCCTGGTAACTGTGTTGTATTTTTGTCTAACCAACAGTGGTGGATAGGCAACATTCATACAACATCAGACAAGGGACAATAGTTTTGACCCAATACAAGTTTGATTTTAAGTTTTACAATCCGCTATGCTCATAAATCATTAATCACAATCTGAAAGCAGTTTGGGTGTTGAAGATGCTAATTCAGTGCAGTGCAAAATGATACTTGCTTGATTTTTAATCAACAAGACACAGCTTAGTTGCATGATACATGTTTGTGCCCAAAATCACAAGTTTGTATGTGTGTTTTTTTAATTGTCCTCAGCAATGTATGTGGAGTTGGCATTGGCAGTAGTATTGGGAGCAGTGGCTGTTCTCATACTTCTGAAGAACAAGCAAAAGTGTTTAGAGACAAAAGACAGCTGGTGGGGTGTGGGAACGCCACTGGAAAGTCCTGAAGACGACAGCATTTGGCCAGTAGTAGCAACAGTAGTAGCTATGCTATCTAAATGCAGCAAGAGGCATGTCCTATGGATTGTTAAGCTCAAAAAGGGAAACCTTGGGTACTGGCATTCATGTAGATGTTATTTTGACACGTACCACCTACCTAAACATTGTTGCAGACCAAGTACACCCCTTCATGGCAACGGTATTCCCTAATGGCAGTGATCTCATTTAGCAGGATAATACACCTTGCTACACTGTTAAGGAAAATTGTGCAGGAATAGTTTGAGGAATATGACAAGGTGTTCAAGGTGTTGACTTAAATTCCCCAGATTTCAGTTCGATTGAGCGTCTGTGGGATGTGCTGGACAAACAACATATCACCACAGCACACCTTCACAGGTCTTGTGAAGTCCATGCCTTGACGGGTCAGAGATGTTTTGGCAGCACAAGCAGGACCTACACAATATTAGGCAGGTGGTTTTAATGTTATGGCTGATCCGTGTAATCAAATTTTTTTCAGGGTGTTTTTTTTTTCGAAATGTTTAAACAAAATTAAAAACATTTAGAAGATTTGAACTATAGATTAATAGAATTTATTTTTCATAAAATTGTCCTTCACTTTGCAATTCAACTTAATTTATATAGCGCTTTTAACAATGGCCACTGTCACAAAGCAGCTTTACAGAAACATAAATTCAAGATATAAGTTTTAAACTTATAAATTTATCCCTAATGAGAAAACCAGAGGTAACAGTGGTGAAGAAAAACTCCGAGACAAAATGAGGAAGAAACCTTGAGAGGAACCAGACTCAAACGGGAACCAATCCTCATCTGGGTGACACCGGATAGTGCAATTATAAATAATTCCCTTCTATAACTGTGTACTATGTCGTCAAAAAGTGCAATTGTATAACCACGAAAATTCATTATAGTTTTCACATGAAGTCTATTTTTGTTGAAGTTATCAACTGTTCACTGATGGAGAATTGAGTGCAAAACTGTTTGTGGCAATCGCATTCCTAATACTATCATAGCAATTGCAGTCCTAAGCCATCGTAATAAAACTGTTCATATCAATTGCAGTCCAAAGCCATCTTCATGGTTTCTAAGTGGTACTGTCCACAGTAATCTCATGTAACTTTAGGCTGTCAATTTTCAGCAAATGACCCCGGTGTGAGAAAATAACAGCGTGGATCTGTTTAAACTGGGATTTTTTAAAGAGCATTTTTCTTTGGTTTCTGTCACGAGCTGTTTTAAGGTTTTTAATGGACTATACTTTCAAGCGGCATTTTATTTTTTACACTTTAGATGTACTTTGACCAGTATTACTCTTTTTTTTAAACAATATTAATATGAATTTGATTAAACTAGCAGAAAACCACAATCAGACATGCCTCCCTGACAACCAGTCATCTTTCGCCCAATGCACAGCACCTAAGATACGCATGTGTAGTTAGCTTGTGGGAGGACTGCGTGCTAGCATGTTTCTGCATGCAGAGATCTCCCTCTCTGTGTCTCTCTGTGCATAGTTTATCCGTGATCCCCCTCTCTGTGTCTCTGCATGCCATGTTTACACATGATCCCTTTTATGAATTCTATGGCATCGTGCCCCTCCTCACAGAGCCAGGGAACCCTGAGGACATCGCTTTTGAGGTCATCTGTCCTTCTATTCCTGTCACGGGTTTTCTGAGGCACCACATAAAAAAAGTATGTAAACTCTATTTCTGTTCACATTCTGTTCACACCAGCTCAGGCTCTGTATAGAGAGCCATTTTGAGCCCTTAAACCTTACCTGTTTAGTTGTATGCTTGGATTAGATTTTTCCTCACTTAAGTTACTTTGGATAAAGGCTGCTCTTTCAGTTGCAATGTATATGCCGTAATTTTGTTTGGAATAGGTCAAAACTAGTGTGAGCACCACAAGTGTTCCACAAGCTGACAGTATTTTATTGCAAACCAACATGCTCTTAAATTACATTTTCAAAGTCAAAATGAATTATTTGTCAGCAGAGCTTTAAAAAACTGAAAAATGCTGATTATGTAAGTATTCACCCCCTTCCAACTAGTACTTAGTAGAACCAACTTTTGCTGTAAGTTTGTTGGGGTCAGTGAATATCCCACCAGCTCTGCACGCTATTTGGGAATGATTTTCACCCATTCTTCCTGGCAGATTTGCTCCAGGTTCATCAGTTTGTTTGGATGTTGTCTGTTGACTGCAATTTTCACACAGTGTCACAGATTCTCAATGGAATTCAGATTCTGGACTTTGACTTGGCCACTGTAGAACATTTACCTTTATCCTGCTTTGCTTTGGCCTTGTGTTTGGGACCACTGTCCTGCTGAACGGTGAAGTTTCTTCCAGTTTTTTTTTTTTTTTTTTTTTTTGAAGCAGGTTCTCTTGAAGCCCAGATTCTAAGGATGAAAAGCATCCCCAAAGCACGATGCTGCCACCACCATATTTCATTGTAGGGATCATGTTAATTGAGGTATGGCTTTCTCTTTGTTTTTGTGCTGAGTTTTTGAGTTTGTCTAGGCAGTGATTGGGTGGTATGATGCAGCTTACTGGGACATCCAACCTCCTAGATATAATGTTACACTCTATTCCTAAATTAGAAACACAGTTCTTGTTCCAACAGGTTTGGCTATTTTCTCCAATGAGCTGGTGCACACTCCAGAACTGTGGGCCAGGCAGAAGTACCAAAAACTTGTGAGCTACACTGATACCAAGAGGAGGCCATTGGAAGAACCAGAGTTAATGGCCCAAGATTTTCAGAAGTTTGTCAAGATTGTAAAGGTGAAAAAGTGAAGGAGCACTTTTTTTCTTTAATTGCTAATGTAACGGAGTTATTTTGGTTATATTATTTTCACTCAAAATCCCCCTTTTTCTATTGAATATGTAATTTTGTTTATTTGATATGGTTGTATATATTATTTTATTGTTTTGAGTTAAGATGTATATGATTTTCAAGATTTGTTCAGGAAGTGCATTGTCGCTTTAAGAGTATATAGTTGTTCGCGTGTGCATTGCTCGGTCAGTTCACTTCCTTCTGAGCTGAGAGGTTGTCTCATGGTTCATTGAGGCATTAAACGGTAATATTACTGACATTTGATGATATATTCTGAATTGAAGCTGTTGTTGTTTTGTTAAACATACTTTGCGATGTGGGATTATGAAATTGTATTTGTGAATGATTGCGATTGTGAGTGTTTACGATGAGTGAGTAAGATTAGCTCATATTAGCCTGCTGTATTTACTCCTCGTTTGCCAACGGGTGTTGTTTAATGGAGAGAGTCACAGAATTCATGTTTTCAGCATATTTCCCATTTATGCAGGTATGCTGTCGTTTTGTGTGCAATCTTTGTTGTTAATTTCATGTTATGGTTATTCGTTTTGTCTTATGTTAGCTTATGCTAAGCAGATTAACTCAATGTATTTTCCTTTATGAAATCACTCACTCAGTTCACTTCCTTCTGAGCCGAGAGAAGGTTGTCTCGTGGTTCATTGAGGCATAAACGGTGTTTAATGGAGAGAGTCACAGAATTCATATTTTCAACATATTGCCCATTTATGCAGAAAATAAAGACAGTACCAAGCAGTGAGAAGTCTGAAGTTTCTTTATTGAGTGACATCAACACAACGCAGAGTGGGTTCTCCTTACCTGGGACCCGTTACAATGGTGCCGTGACCTTTTAAGGATCCATCTATGGATCGACGCCTGTTCATTCGCTGTGGGAAGCTGCAGTGAATGGTTTTAGGTATTTTCTCAAGGACTGTATTATATGAAGTAAAGTGGACTATATATATATTTTTTTCCTCAGAAGACACTACATCAATTTGAATTCAGACTTTCAACTAATTAATTTGCTGACTGATTACTGTTATCAACTTATGCTGCTCAGAACAATATTTCTGTTTGTTTATTGTTCTAAAGTTCAAGTTAATTGACTGTTACAATACAGAAATATGGCAGAGGGTGTTTGTAACTTTGCTGAAGAAGTGAACGATAATTAGATGTTTGACCAAAGTAGCCAGTTTGGTAGGGGAAGGGGTCTATCCAGAATACCTTCTGAACCTAGGATGCCAGGGTCTACTAACAGGGCATTTGATACACCCATTCTGGCTTCCACAAGATATGTTGATTGTGCCATGGCAAGTCCAGTTAACCAAAATCCAGATTTGAGTTTACTTATCAATGAAATAGCTGAAAAATTGGGAGAGTCCATTACCGCTCAGCTACGATCTGACAAACTATTGATGCAATCAGATGTAAAAGAGCCACCAATATTTAGGGGTGATGGCTCAGATAAACTCACTGTACAAGAGTGGGAAAATCTCATGTCCCTGTATCTGAGAAAACGTGATTCCAATTCATGAGCAGTTGCAAGAAATACTGGATAGGCTAATGGGGAAAGCAGGTGATGTAGTGAGAATTGAATTGTGTAATTACACATCTGTTGACTACACCAATAACCCGCACTTGATTTTTGACATTTTAAAACATTTCAGCACATTCACCTAAATGCGCGCCCATACTAGAATGCCCCTAGCTGATTTTTACAATACTTTACCGATGCCATCTGAAGATGCAATGGACTATTGGATCAGCCTGAACAAGACGATGAATGTCGCGAAGGAATGCTTGGAGAGACAAGGTCGGCGCATTTGTGATCCGAGTCATGAGATCAATATGATGTTTATTAAGCATTGCCCAGATCAGTCTCTTTCTAATGTCTTCAAATTCAAATCAGCAGAGAAATGTTCAGCTTGTGAGATACAGGAGAGACTTGATGAACATATGCAAAAGAGGAAAGCTCGGACCTTCGCTAATTCATGCAGCTTGAATACAACAGAGCGTAGAGCCCAAATGTTGTTGAAACATCTGCACCCAGCCCCGCCTTGTCTGTTCCACCTTCTCCCGTAACGCAGTCTGGCAGTAACACTGATTGCATGAAAAGTCTAGTGAGTCTATTGGACCGTCTTGTCACTCAGCAGACCCAATTCCAAGCTAGCCCTCATCATCAAGCTACAACATTCCAGACTTACCGCAAACCATGCAGGGTTTGTAGATCTTTGGATCATTCAACAGTGTCTCATTGTAGACAGGATAACAGATGTCTGAAGTGCTTAACTCCTGGCCATTGGAAAAAGGACTGCCCTCAGCGAGCCGATCGTCACCAACATCATTTGAACAGTGATGCTAGCAGACCACCTCACCATTGTAACAGGTCCCAGGTAAGGAGAACCCACTCTGTGTTGTGTTGCTGTCACTCAATAAAGAAACTTCAGACGTCTCACTGCTTGGCATTGTCTTTATTTTCTGCATAAATGGGAAATATGTTGAAAACATGAATTCTGTGACTCTCTTCATTAAACAACACCTGTTGGCAAACGAGGAGTAAATACAGCAGGCTAATATGAGCTAATCTTACTCACTCATCGTAAACAGTCACAATCGCAATCATTCACAAATACAATTTCATAATCCCACATCGCAAAGTATGTTTAACAAAACAACAACAGCTTCAAAAAAAAAAAAAAAAAAAAAAAAAATATATATATATATATATATATATATATATATATCATCAAATGTCAGTAATATTACTGTTTAATGCCTCAATGAACCACGAGACAACCTTCTCTCGGCTCAGAAGGAAGTGAACTGACCGAGTGATGCGCGCGCGAACAAGTATGTACTCTTAAAGCGACAATGCACTTCCTGAACAAATCTTGAAAATCATATACATCTTAACTCAAAACAATAAAATAATATATACAACCATATCAAATAAACAAAATTACATGTTCAATAGAAAAAGGGGGATTTTGAGTGAAAATAATATAATATAATATAATATAATATAATAATAAATACACTACTAATCTAGACAGTAAATTTATTTCTACCAAGCACAATGCAGAATATAAGTGCTTATACAAAATGCAAAAACAAATAGTCAATGCAGCAGATACAGTGAAGTAAAGGTGCTTTCAAAACAGTGAAATAAAAACAAAAAAATAGGCAAAATAAAATCAAATCAGCATTTGGTATGACCATCCCTTGCTTGTAAAACTATGTCACCTGAAATTAAATCGGCTGCTAGGCTGCCACGTTTCTTGTAGACACGTTTCTTGCCAACGTTCTTCAAATTTCTACTTTGGTTTTCACTTGCTTGTCTCTGCAGGACTATCTTTCTTAATGACAAACTAAAATTTCTCTGTAACTTAATTGATTTAATTTTTTTGGAAAATGAATGTCAATATAAATATTAACCCTAATGCGGAATGCAAACATGTAATATGTTGTGGAAGTAGAGGCATATTGTGAGCAGAGGCAAGGATAAAAAGGAGAGAGACGAGCACCTTGGGGGAGAGAGAGCTGCACTGCACTGAGCTGCGTGTGTGTGTTTCGTTTAAAATAAAAAACGCTGAAGTTGAAAAAGTGATTGAAGTCTGAACGGCCAATAAAAGAGCCTGTGTTTTGATTTGTTCCAAGCCTGTCTCTTGTGTCCTCATTCTCGTCCAGACCCAGAGCAAGTGTCACACTGGCGCCAAAACCCAGGAGAGAGTGAGATAGATTTGCCGTCATGGAGTCCTCGCCCATAGCTGAGATCGTCAAGTCCCTCGCCAGCATCCACCAAACCCAACATCAGGCCCTCCTCGAGCTGCGGATGGAACAGGAGCAGTGCTTACAGGCTCTGCTCCAAGCCCAGGCAGGGAATCGGCAGGTGTGGCGCTGGCCCGATTGGGTGGGCGGCATGCTGCCACTCCTCCCCGGGGAAGCCCAGCTCACAGCCCAACAGTTTCCGGTGGCTAACCTGCTGGAGTATAGGGACCTTCAGCGAGTGATATTGCAACGGGTTGGCTGCACCCCCGAACAGCATTGTCAGGGCTTCTGCTCACTGCTCTGCAGTGAGATCGGCCACCCGTTTGCATTTGCCCAACAGCTCCAGTACTCCGCTTGAAGGTGGCTGCTGGCACTGAAGGGGTCATCGACATCGTTGTGCTTGAGCGGTTCATCGACCGACTACCGGAGGGGATGGTGGAATGGGTCCAGTGCCACCGACCGGCATCACTGCATGAGGTGGTCCAGCTGGCCGAGAACCACTTGGCAGGGTATCCATGTGGGGGATACCCTCCCTTCTCCTCTTCTCTCTTGCTCTCGTGCTCCCTGCCCTCCCCCGTTCCTGCACCACGAAAATGGCGACCAGCTCCCCCGAAACCAGTTCCCCAATCCCTTGTTCTCCCACCCCCTCCCTCTCCCTCTGTGTCTGTCTCTTCTTCTGCTAAGGTTGGTGACTCCGGAGCCACGGGTGTGGGAGTAAAGCCAGGGCCAGACTGCTGGCATTGCGGGGAACCTGGGCATTTCCAAGACCAATGCCATGTGATGGAAGTGGGGACATTGGTCCGGATACTCAATGTGCCGAAGACTGCCCCTGAATGAGCTGGGACGTACCACATATCAGTGAGTGTTCAAAAGGGTACATAACACGCATTGGTGGATTCAGGCTGTAATCAAACCTCAATTCACCAAGGCCTGGTTCAAGGTTTCGCATTGGGGAATGCACATATGTTCATGAATATCCGCTGGTGCTGGTCATCATCAAATTCCAGGGGCAAAAGCATACAGTGGAGGGAGCGGTTAGTCCTCACCTTACAAATCCATTAATCCTGCGCACAAGTTGGCCAGGGTTTCGAGCATTAGTGAAAGAAATGTTTGTGGATTGGTCCTGCAGTCGTGAGAGATGGTGTGGAATTTGCACAGCATTGGCTGTGGAGGTGGTGCCAGGGCTGTTGACGTCAGCTCCACCACAGGGGGACCCAGAGAATGGGTCCTATTGCTGGGGATTCCCCTCGGGGATTTCCCCTTGGAGCAGTCATGCGACGAGACCTTGAGGCATGCTTTCGACTAAATGAGAGTAATCGATGGTCAGCAAATTCAGACTAATGTTGTGCTCTCCCACCCCTATTTTTCAGTTATTTAGGATAGGTTATATCGAGTGATGCAGGACACTCAAACGCAGGAAGAGACGACCCAGTTGTTGGTCCCAAAAGGCCATAGGGAACTTTTGTTTCATGCTCATTTTTATTGGCGGGGCATTCGTGATGATGTTCGCAGGTGGTGCATGGCATGTCGTGAATGTCAGCTGGTGAATCTGCTGGCCAACCCAAAAGTGCCATTGCGCCTACTTCCTTTAATCGAGGTCCCCTTTGAAAGAATTGGCACGGACCTCGTCGGGCCATTAGATCGGACTGCACAAGGGCAACACTTTGTGTTAGTTCTAGTGGACTACGCAATGTGATACCCAGAAGCAGTGCCTCTATGCAACATCTCTGCACATAATGTTGTGGAGGCACTCTTCCTTGTTTTATTTTATTTTATGTTTTATTGTACAGGCGGAAGCCTTGCAGCATGCTTGACATCATTTGGGAAAATTGGGAGGAGGAACTTTCTAACAATAAAAACAAAATTCAATACGTTCTTGAGAGCAAAACTGCACACCTTAAATCACGTAACACAGGAGAATTTGCTTCAGGCACAAGTAGATCAATCACGGCTGTATAACAGGGGTACTCAGCTACGGGAGTTTGCCCCGGGAGATAAAGTGCTCATTTAACTACCCACATCAAGCTCTAAATTACTCAGAAAGTGGCAAGGACCCTTTGAGGTCACACGGCGAGTCAGGGATGTTGACTATGAGGTAAGGTGAAAGGGTAGAGGTGGGGCATGGCAGGTTCATCACCTTACCCTTCTCAAACCATGGAGGGAGGTGGTTCCTGTGGCTTTGGCGATGGTTGTTCCAGAGAGGGAGGAGCTAGGACCGGAGGTAAATCTAAAAATGGTGGCTCAATCCAGTCCACTCCCTCTCTGTCCCAAGTCACGGATGTTTCCAAGTTGCAGGCAGAGTTTTCAGACGTGTTCTTGCCTCTACCCAGTTGCACTAATCTCTTAAAGCACCACATAGAGACACCCCCAGGGGTGGTGGTACGCAGTCGCCCCTATCGTCTACCCAAGTGTAACGATTGTTGTCCCCAATGTGGCCTTAACACATCCCACGCAACCGTCACAAACTTTAAATGGACGATAGGGGCGACTGCGTACCACCACCCCTGGGGGTGTCTCTATGTGGTGCTTTAAGAGATTAGTGCAACTGGGTAGAGGCAAGAACACGCCACCATTGGGCCTAATTTGGAAGTACTTTTATGAGGCTTATTCTGCAGATGATGTGTGCCAAATGTGGGGATGATTGGACAAAATTGGTAGGAGGAGCAGCAAAAAACTGTTTTTGACAAAATCCAAATCTAGCTTTTAAATTTGGACACACACTTCAAAAGTTATCACCATAAATGACCTTCCAAATTAGGCCCAATGGTGGCGCTAGAAAGTTGGAAGCACTTGGCCCAAATTTTGTCAGAATGTTCCTTAGACCCCCTCCAATCAGTGTGCCAAATTTCACAACTTTTACAGATGGTTCTATGGGCTGCCATAGACAATCTAGCCAGAAGAAGAAGAAGAAAAAAAGGTTGAATAACTAAAGGCCCCCTAAAAGTATGTGAGATATCAATAGCGATGCTTTGCTATGCAAGCACTGCTAATAATATGTGAGATAACAATAGTGATGCTTTCAAGCACCACTAATAATAATAATAATAATAATAATAATAATAATAATGCGGGTAAACCAAGAATGGTGCTGATGAAATTTAAGAACTTGAGAGAAAGAAATCGAGTTCTTCATCAGGCACACGAAAAAGAGTTACCATGGCTCAAGAATCCTGTATTATCCAGATTGCAGCCTGCGGGAGGATCTCGGCACCGAGGAAGTGTGGTGCTGGAGCGGTTGGAGTCGGAGCGGAGGAGTTGCTGCTGTCGGCCTGAAAAGGGGAGGAGCCGTAGCCGTCCGCCAGGAGGCGGAGGTGCGGCTGCCGTCCGCCTGAAAAGGGGAGGAATGGCTGTCGTTCGCATGGGGACGGAGGACCTGCTGCCATCTGCTGGGAGGCGGAGGTTGTGTAATTTGTGAACTTAAATACACCCTGTTACAAATATGTGAATATAAAATATAAGTTTGAGACTCTATGTCAGTTAAGTTAGTTATTATCACTTGTAATGTAAAAGGAGTTAATAGTCCTATGAAAATAACAAAAATTTTAAGTTATTTGAAATATCATGAGATATAGCACTTCTCCAAGAAACCCATCTCACAGATAAGGAAATTGGATTGAGAGAATGGATTGGAAATGTTTTTTTTCCTCCTACAATTCAAAATCACATGGGGTATATAATTTAATAAACATTTATATTTGAAAACAAGACATAATAAAAAGGACAGCTTTAGAAGACAAGTAATTGTCTTCCAAATAATAGTTATACTTTTATTAATATATATGGGCCTAATCAAGATGATCCAATTTTTTTTTCCCAACAAATGGCCCTTACAGTGTCCCAGTATGCTAACTGTATTATAGGGGGAGATTTCAATTTGGCTCTTGAACCTGCAATAGATCATTAAAAGGACAGTGAGTCTCATAAGAGATCAATTAGTATATTGAAGCAAGGCATGGTGGATAATGGATTGATGGAAATATAGAGAAAATTACATCCAGTAGACAAGGAATATTTGTTTTACTCAAAGGCCCATAAATCATATCGACAAATTGATAATTTTTTAATTAAAAAAAATTTGGCTGCAGAAGTGAATGAATGTGATTATATGGCGGCTTTTACTGACTATTGTCCATTGTGGTTGCAGACAAAAACAAAACAAATATTACAAAAAATATTACTACTTGGCATTTTAAACTTTAATTATTAAATGATCCAGACTTTATTAAGACACATGAAAAAGAAATTGAGATATTTTTAGAATTAATGTGGGTACAGCTTCTCATAGGATAATTTGTGACTGTATTAAAGCATATTTGAGAGGGAAAATTATTTCCTAATAGTCCTATAAATGGAAACAGAAAAGACAGAGTCTTGATAAATAAGAAAAAGGGATTGATGATTTAGAGAAAGAATGTGCTAACTGGTCTATTAATAATAAAAATGAAGTACTGAATAATTTAACACAAAAAAAAAAAGAGTAGAATATAATAATTTAACCACTCAACGAGCAGAAGCTCAAACAAAATATCACTATTATTTGGCAAAAAAAAGACAGGGAAAATGAACGATATTATATATATATATATATATATTTATTTATTTATTATATTTATTATATATATTATATATATATATATATATATATATATATATATATATATATATATAATTAAGAATGAATATGGAACCAGTGTGTATGATCCTTTACAAATAAATCAAATATTTGAAAGGTGTGATCAACAATTGTATACATCAAATAAGGATAAAAGTTGTCCGTTAGAGTTTTTAAAAGATTTACCACTTACCAGAGTACCAGATTTACATTTACATTCATGGCATTTGGCAGACGCCCTTATCCAGAGCGACTTACAAAAGTGTTTTGAAGTCACCATCAATAAATACATTCTGATATTGGTTTGCTAGGTCACAAACTAAGAATACCATCAGTCCAAAAACTCTGTTGGGGAGGTAATATAGTGACAAGCGCTCAGACAATACAAGTTTTTTTTAAGTGCTAATTTAAGTAGTTTAGGAAGAGGTAAGTCTTTAGATGTCGTTTGAAGACTGCCAGTGACTCAGCTGTTCGGGAAAGTTCATTCTACCACCTAGGTGCCAGAACAGAGAAGAGTCTTGATGCATGTCTTACTTGTACCCTGAGAGATGATGGGACCAGTCGAGCAGTTCTAGAGGATCGGAGGGAGCATGGTGCCATGTGGAATGTGATAAGTGCTTTGAGATAAGTGGGCGCTGATCTGTTTTTGGCTTTTTAGGGAAGCATCAGTGTTTTAAATCTGATGTGGGCAGCTACAGGAAGTCAGTGGAGGGAGCGTAACAATGGAGTGGTGTAGGAGAACTTGGGGAGGTTGAAAACCAGTCGCATGTATTCTGGATCAGTTGCGAATGGCACTCAGAGGCAGACCTGCCAGGAGCAAGGTGCAGTTGTCCAGTCGCGAAATGACAAGCGACTGAACAAGCACTAATCCTTCTCATGTTATAAAGGAGAAATTGGCATGAGTGTGTCAGATTAGCAATGTGAGAGGAAAAGGACAGTTGATTGTCTATGAGTACCCCAAGGTTGCATGCAGTAAAGGAGGGCGAGATCAGACAGCTGTCCAGGGAGATCGCAAGATCCTGACATGGGGATGAATCACCTGGGATGAATAGCAGTTCAGTTTTGCTGCTATTAAGTTTCAGCTGATGAGCTGTCATCCATGATGAGATGTCTGGCAGACATGCTGATATCCGAGCAGAAATATGAGTGTCTGAAGGAGGGAAGGAGTGTCATCCATGTAGCAGTGGTGTGAAAACCCATGTGAGGATATGACCACACCAAGAGATCGAGTATAGAGGGAGAACAGAAGAGGACCAAGTACTGAGCCTTGGTGGACACAGTGGAGAGTCTGCAGGGAGCAGATGTGGATCCCCTCCATGTCACCTGATATGACCGACCTTCCATGTAGGAAGCAAACCATTGCCATGCTGCACCACGAATTCCTAGACTCATGAGGGTGGACAAGAGTCGTGTGGTTTACTGTGTCAAATGCTGCTAAAAGGTCAAGGAGGATGAGGACTGAAGACAGTTTGGCTGATCTGTCAGCATGTAGCTTCTCAGTGACGGCCAAAAGGGCAGTCTCTGTGGAGTGTGCCGGTTTGAAGCCAGACTGGTTAGGATCTTGGGGGTTGTTCTGTGAGAGATAGAGAGACAGTTGATTGTAGACAGTTCATTCAAGGATTTTAGAAAGAAAAGAGAGAAGTGATACTGGTCGGTAGTTGCTGATGTCAGAGGGATCCAGAGTGGGTTTCTTCAGGATGGGAATAACCCTTGCTCTCTTGAATGAGGTTGGTACATGACCAGATGTTATGGAGCCATTTATGATAGTGGTGATGAAGGGGAGGAGGTCTTGAGAGATGGTCTGGAGCATTGTGGAAGGGATTGGATCCAATGGGCAGGTGGTAGCATAGCAGGACAAGATAACTTGCAGGATCTCTTCTGTTGCTAGTTTAGAAAAATGTGCCAGTGAAGGAGGAGAATCCTCAGTGTGTAGTGTAGGTGTTGGGGTAGAAGTGAAAGTCTGGCAGATTTTTTCGATCTTTTCATCATAAAAGGTGGCAAAGTCTAGAGCAGTCAGGGACGACAGAGCAGGAGGAGCTGGTGGGTTGAGTAGTGAAGAAAAGATGTTGTGGAGCTTGCGAGGATCTTGTGCAGAGGTTTGCAGCTTTTCCTTGTAAAAGGCAGTCTTAGCAGGAGTCACTTCAGATGAGAATTTGGACAGGAGAGCGCAGTAAGAGGCAAGATTTGTGTTGAGTTGTGATTTCTTCCACAATTCTTAATTCTTTCCGATTGCTGTATAACACATCCGATAGCCAAGGAACAGGGCAGGAAATCTTCCTGGATTTAGAATATAGAGGGCAGAGGAGGTCCATGGATGAGGAATGTGAGGAGAGGAAAGTGTCTGTGGCTAACTCCAATGGTAGGGAGGAAAAGGAATCAGGGTTTGGAAGGGATGATAGGGTGCAGAAAGCTACGGAGGAAGGGGAGATAGAGTGGAGGTTTCTACGAGTGGAAGAGAAGTATTGATAGCTGGTTTTGGACAGGGTAGGGAGGGTGATGGTGAAGAATACCAAGTGCTGATCGGAGATGTGGAGTGGGGTAGCTGAAGACAAGGTCCAGGGTGTTTCCTCCCTTGGCTGTGGAGGGCAGCTGTTGAATGTAAGGAGAAGGACTGCAGAAGAGGCAAGAGGACTGGAGCTTGTCAGAGGGGAGGCTGAAGTCTCTGAGGACAGTAAGAGGGGTACTCTCAGTAGGGAAAAGACTGAAGAGCATGTCCATTTCTTGAAGGAAGGCCCCTAGGGTACCAGGAGGGCAGTAGATGACAATGATGAGAAGATTGATTGGGGAGGTAACTGTAACTACATGGAATTCAAAGGATGAGATGTTGAGATGAGCCAGGGAGAGAGGTGTGAAGCACCATCTCCAAGACAACAGCAGACCTGTACCACCACCCCTGCCAGCTTCTCGTGGACTGCGAGAGAAAGCATAAGCAGAGTATAAGGCAGTCAGTGTAGCTGAGTTCTGTGGAGAGATCCAGGTCTCAGTTAGTGCCAGAAAGTCAAGAGAGTAATGGGAAGCTAAAGCTTAGATGAAATCAGCTTTCTTTACAGCAGCCTGGCAGTTCCAGAGCCCACCTACCATCACTGTCCGAGACTGATACAACAGAGGAGGGTAGTTGAGGTTACCGGTAGTTTGTGGACTGGTAGTTTGTGGAGCAAGAAGAAATAAACACTACTAAACTTGGCACTCTATCTAAATTTAAGTGTCTAACCATTGTGAAATATGCTTCTGACTGCTGTAGAGGATACATCTTAGTAAGCCCTGCCCACAATTCACACCTTAAGGGAGAAACTACTCTTGATTAGCCACCTGAGAGAACCAATTAGCATAGACCAACAGACACTTCCAAGCAACACAACAAAATCAACAATTCTAGTGGCAAGAATCTAGATCCAACTGAGTCAAGTAGATAATACAAGTCAGATTCCTACCTTACCAGTAGAGAATAAATTCAAGATAGAACAACAGATGAATTTAGAATTCATCTATAGAAGATAGAACAACAGATGAATGTAGAATAAAACTTGAGCAAAATATGAAGAAAAAATTATTAATGGCATTGAATAGGTTACAATTAGGAAAAGCTCCGGGAACTGATGGATCTCCAGTAGAATTTTATAAATCGTTTTGGAATAAATTAAGCGAACCATATTTTAACATAGCTGCAAGCAGCAATGACAGGCCCAAGCACTACAGTGTCATCGGCACCTGGTGGGTGTATGAAAACAATGCATAGTAAAGTGAGTGCAGTAGAGTAACTTGTTTGCACTGATCTGATAGGTTAAGCCGAGGTCTAAAGCTTTACAACAAATTCCATGTCCAAACATACAGCTCATAGTTGGTGATATAATGCATGAAGAAGAGATATATGTTGTTATCCTTATTAGCCATTAATTAATTGTAGTGAAGTAATATGTAGTGAGCACATGGATTTAAGGTGGTGCAACATAGCCCCAAACATACAACACCAATTTGATCCAACTCAGACAATGCACTTAAAAGATATGAGACTTTTTTGTTATTAATTTAATCCCTTGCCATGGCCACACCATTCGAGATATCAAACATCCGTTCGAAATTTAGCATCTTCAATGTCTTGGCATCTTGTTGACCACATTCAGCAAGAATCGCATGAAACCCCTTGGAGGAGTATTTAAAAATTCAGAGCCTGCAATTTTCAAAAAATCCACATTAAATCCAAAATGACCTACTTCCTGTTGGGCAGAGCTAATGACTGTCATTTTGAAAGTTGTCTGGCGTGATGAGAACAATATATGTACCAAATTTGGTGGCTGTAGGTGAAACTGACCCCACCACATTAGTCAAAAGGAAGCGCTACAGAGCCCCCCTCCATGCCCGTGACTTAAGCTTTTGCCTACACCTAACGGCCGACACCTCTGATGTGTGTGTCGACTTTCATGAACTTTTAAGCATACTAAGAGCCTCAAAACACCCGAATATAAGGAAAGAGTATTAAAGTTTGATGCGTTACCATGGCAACACTAAGATATCAAGAATCCTTTCGCAATTTTACATCAGCCGTGTCTCAACATTACTCTGACCAAAGCGATTCAGGTAAATATAAAAAGACTATTTAAAAGCCTGTTTTAAGTGACACACTTTCTGCTGCCAGTTGGTGGCACTATGACTGTGACTCACAATAGTCACATCCATGTGCTTAGCCCCCGTGACCAATCATACAACTCGAGTTTGATCTGAATCACTCAGTGCATGCAGAAGATATGAGAGACTTCCTGTTTCCCTTTTTTCGCCATAAATTTATTGCCTCGCCATGGCAAAACCATTTGAGATATCAAACATCCGTTCAAAATTTAGCATCTTCAATGTCTTGGCATAATGTTGACCAAGTCTGTTGACAATTGCATGAATCCCCTTGGAGGAGTATTTTAAAGTTCAGAGCCTGCAATTTTCAAAAAGTCCACATTAAATCCAAAATGACCTACTTCCTGTGGGGCGGAGCTAATGACTGCGTGATGAGAACAATATATGTACCGAGTTTGGT
>NC_069728.1:787469-789969 GCF_027358585.1 Pangasianodon hypophthalmus | reverse complement strand
TTGGCGTCGATGGGCCGCGCGGCTGCCGAGTTATGGAGCTCCCAAGTGCAAGTGCGCCTTTTTTTCCCCGCGGAGCGGTGAGAACCGGAGCGCGGGCGAGGCGGCAGCGGCGGCCGACCTGGGAGCGCCTCGGGGCGGCCACTTTTTTTCGGATTTCCGCGCTCTATTTCTCGGCCCGGGAAAGTGCCAGAGCCTCGAGCGAGGGCTCGTTGGACTCGTCTCGGAGTGCTGCAGGCTCCCCTAGAGTTTGGTGAAGATAGGCGGCTCGCTCGCAAAGTTATGCCCCGTTAAGAATCGGGCTCCGCGGAGGGCCCCGTTCCTCGGGCCCGCGGGGTCCCAGCGCCTCGGGGCCGGTCTGGTTCGTTGCGGGCAAGGGTCCCGGACGTGCCTTTAAAGTTTGGCGTCGATGGGCCGCGCGGCTGCCGAGTTATCGAGCTCCAAAGTTCAAGTGCGCCTTTTTTCCCCCCACCCGGAGCGGTGAGAACCGGAGCGCGGGCGAGGCGGCAGCGGCGGCCGACCTAGGAGCGCCTCGGGGCGGGCACTTTTTTTCGGATTTCCGCGCTCTATTTCTCGGCCCGGGAAAGTGCCAGAGCCTCGAGCGAGGGCTCGTTGGACTCGTCTCGGAGTGCTGCAGGCTCCCCTAGAGTTTGGTGAGTTTGGGACGTTGGCCCGGAAAGTTATGCCTTTCAAATATCGGGCTCCGCGGAGGGCCCCGTTCCTCGGGCCCGCGGGGTCCGAGCGCCGCGGGGCCGGTCTGGTTCGGTGCGGGCAAGGGTCCCGGACGTGCCTTTAAAGTTTGGCGTCGATGCGCCGCGCGGCTGCCGAGTTATCGAGCTCCAAAGTTCAAGTGCGCCTTTTTTTCCCCCCGGAGCCGGGAGAACCGGAGCGCGGGCGAGGCGGCAGCGGCGGCCGACCTGGGAGCGCCTCGGGGCGGGCACTTTTTTTCGGATTTCCGCGCTCTATTTCTCGGCCCGGGAAAGTGCCAGAGCTTCGAGCGAGGGCTCGTTGGACTCGTCTCGGAGTGCTCTAGGCTCCCCTAGAGTTTGGTGAAGATAGGCGGCTCGCTCGCAAAGTTATGCCCCGTTAAGAATCGGGCTCCGCGGAGGGCCCCGTTCCTCGGGCCCGCGGGGTCCCAGCCGCCTCGGGGCCGGTCTGGTTCGTTGCGGGCAAGGGTCCCGGACGTGCCTTTAAAGTTTGGCGTCGATGGGCCGCGCGGCTGCCGAGTTATCGCGCTCCAAAGCGGCAGAGGCCGTTTTACGCCGGGGTGGCAGAACCGTAGCCGGGAGAACCGGAGCGCGGTCGAGGCGGCGGAGGCGGCCGACCTAGGAGCGCCTCGGGCCGGCCACTTTTTTTCGGATTTCCGCCCTCTATTACTCGGCCCCGGGAAGGCCCAGCGCGGCCTGCCAGGGCTCGTTGGACGCCTCTCGGATGCTTCTACGACCCTCCGAGGTTTGGTGAAGATAGGCGGCTCGCTCGCAAAGTTATGCCCCGTTAAGTTTCGGGCTCCGCGGAGGGCCCCGTTCCTCGGGCCCGCGGGGTCCGAGCGCCTCGGGGCCGGTCCGGTTCGTTGCGGGCAAGGGTCCCGACGTGCCTTTAAAGTTTGGCGTCGATGCGCCGCGCGGCTGCCGAGTTATCGAGCTCCAAAGTTCAAGTGCGCCTTTTTTTCCCCCCGGAGCCGGGAGAACCGCAGCGCGGGCGAGGCGGCGGAGGCGGCCGACCTGGGAGCGCCTCGTGCCGGCCACTTTTTTTCGGATTTCCGCGCTCTATTTCTCGGCCCGGGAAAGTGCCAGAGCCTCGAGCGAGGGCTCGTTGGACTCGTCTCGGAGTGCTCTAGGCCCCCCCTAGAGTTTGGTGAAGATTGGCGGCTCGCTCGCAAAGTTACGCCTCTTTGAGTTTCGGTCTCCGCGGAGGGCCCCGTTCCTCGGGCCCGCGGGGTCCCAGCGCCTCGGGGCCGGTCCGGTCCGTTGCGGGCAAGGGTCCTCGAGGTCCCGTTAAAGTTTGGCGTCGATGGGCCGCGCGGCTGCCGAGTTATCGAGCTCCAAAGCGGCAGAGGCCGTTTTACGCCGGGGTGGCAGAACCGGAGCTGGGAGAACCGGAGCGCGGTCGAGGCGGCGGAGGCGGCCGACCTAGGAGCGCCTCGGGCCGGCCACTTTTTTCGGATTTCCGCGCTCTATTACTCGGCCCCGGGAAGGCCCAGCGCCGCGTGCCATGGCTCGTTGGACGCGTCTCGGAGGCTTCTACGAGCCTCCGGAGTTTGGCGAAGATAGGCGGCTCGCTCGCAAAGTTATGAATTTTTAAATGTCGGGCCCCCTCAGACCCCCGTTTCCCGGCGCCGCGGGGCCCCACCGGGGCGGGGGCGGCCTCCCTCGGTCCGTACCGTCCGCCCGAAGGTCCGTGCAAAGTCTGACGAAATTTGCGCCAGCCCATCTCGAGTTATCAGCCTAAAAGTGCCTGGCCCCTGGTATAACCGACGCTACTTTTCGAAAAAATTTCAAAGTCC
>NC_069728.1:775993-778493 GCF_027358585.1 Pangasianodon hypophthalmus | reverse complement strand
GCTCTATTTCTCGGCCCGGGAAAGTGCCAGAGCCTCGAGCGAGGGCTCGTTGGACTCGTCTCGGAGTGCTCTAGGCCCCCCTAGAGTTTGGTGAAGATTGGCGGCTCGCTCGCAAAGTTACGCCTCTTTGAGTTTCGGTCTCCGCGGAGGGCCCCGTTCCTCGGGCCCGCGGGGTCCCAGCGCCTCGGGGCCGGTCCGGTCCGTTGCGGGCAAGGGTCCTCGAGGTCCCGTTAAAGTTTGGCGTCGATGGGCCGCGCGGCTGCCGAGTTATCGAGCTCCAAAGCGGCAGAGGCCGTTTTACGCCGGGGTGGCAGAACCGGAGCTGGGAGAACCGGAGCGCGGTCGAGGCGGCGGAGGCGGCCGACCTAGGAGCGCCTCGGGCCGGCCACTTTTTTCGGAATTCCGCGCTCTATTACTCGGCCCCGGGAAGGCCCAGCGCCGCGTGCCATGGCTCGTTGGACGCGTCTCGGAGGCTTCTACGAGCCTCCGGAGTTTGGCGAAGATAGGCGGCTCGCTCGCAAAGTTATGAATTTTTAAATCTCGGGCCCCCTCAGACCCCCGTTTCCCGGCGCCGCGGGGCCCCACCGGGGCGGGGGCGGCCTCCCTCGGTCCGTACCGTCCGCCCGAAGGTCCGTGCAAAGTCTGACGAAATTTGCGCCAGCCCATCTCGAGTTATTAGCCTAAAAGTGCCTGGCCCCTGGTATAACCGACGCTACTTTTCGAAAAAATTTCAAAGTCCCACTTTTACGCCGGGGTGGACGAACCGGGGAGCCGTCCCGCGGTCGAGGAGCTCGAGCCGGCCGACTTGGGAGCGCCCTCGGTCGGCCACGAGTCCGGATTTCCCCCCGGCTGGAGGTACGGTTGCGCCAGTGGGTCTTCAGAGGGGTGCCGTCGGGATTTCAGGAGGCAGTAGCGACTCACGGGGGCCAAGCACTCTGGACTTTGTCATTTTCTCGCAAAGTCGCCGGAGCTCCGCGGCGGCGGCGGAGGCGGCCATTCCTGCCCGAGACGGAGCTCCCTTTTCGGGCTGAAACGCGCCTTTTCCCCCGCGGCCCATATCTCCGGAACCGTAGGGCCTAGAGGCGCGGGGCCGGTGTCGTTGGAAAGCCCAGAAGGAGCTCTTTCAGCGGGCGGGAGCGGCGCGCCCGTCCGCCGCCCCACCTCCCCGAGACGGGGCTCCCTTTTCAGCCTGAAACGCGCCTTTTCCCCCCGCGGCCCATATCTCCGGAACCGTAGGGCCTAGAGGCGCGCGGCTGGTGTCGTTGGAAAGCCCAGAAGGAGCTCTTTCAGCGGGCGGGAGCGGCGCGCCCGCCCGCCGCCGCGGCCGCCCTCCGCAGCCGCCTTTGCAGAAACAAAGTCCCCACTCTTACGCCGGGGTGGCAGAACCGGGGCCCGTCCTACCCCGCCGCTCGGCCCGACCGCGAGCGCTCGTCCCGGGCTTCCCGGGCGGCTTCCCCGCTGCACGGAGGTACGGTTGCGCCAGTGGGTGTGCAGAGGGGTGCCGTCGGGATTTCAGGAGGCAGTAGCGACTCACGGGGGCCAAGCACTCTGGACTTTGTCATTTTTTCTCGCAAAGTCGCCGGAGCTCCGCGGCGGCGGCGGCGGCCCTTCCTGCCCGAGACAGAGCTCCCTTTTCGGGCTGAAACGCGCCTTTCCCCCCCGCGGCCCATATCTCCGGAACCGTAGGGCCTAGAGGCGCGGGGCTGGTGTCGTTGGAAAGCCCAGAAGGAGCTCTTTCAGCGGGTGGGAGCGGCGCGCCCGCCCGCCGCCGCCGCCGCCCTCCGGAGCCGCCTTTGCAGAAACAAAGTCCCCACTCTTACGCCGGGGTGGCAGAACCGGGGCCCGTCCTACCCCGCCGCTCGGCCGACCGCGAGCGCTCGTCCCGGGCTTCCCGGGCGGCTTCCCCGCTGCACGGAGGGTACCGTTGCGCCAGTGGGTGTGCAGAGGGGTGCCGTCGGGATTTCGGGAGGCAGTAGCGACTCACGGGGGCCAAGCACTCTGGACTTTGTCATTTTTTTGTCATTCGCTGGTAGATCGGAACACGAGACCCGCCTGGGGTAGGCGCCTGCCCGGCCTCCTCGGAGGCCGCTATGGGCACGGCAGTTCCTCCCCGCCCTGCGGGTTCGCCTCCGACGGTTTCGGTGGGGGAAGGCACGAACGGTCGAATTTCGTTCCGCAACCCAACCAACCCCCCCCCCCGACCGTCGACCCATCAGAGGGAGTCGTAGACGGCCGGTCCTCATGCTTCTCGCTCCGAAGTTGGCCCGAAAACCACGGGCGGCTTCCTGTCCCCGGCGCGATCGTCCGTCCAGGTCACTCGCCGTCGCGGGGGCAAGAGGCCCGCCCGGAAATCACGGCTCTTTCCCGGTTACGTCCGGTCCGTTGTCTCCCGCGCCCGCGTGAGACGAAAAGAACAGGGAAAAAAAAAAAGCGCCCCCGCGCCAACGCTCCCGCTCCCGCCCCTCGCCTCGTGGGGCGAGGGAGCCGCGGCGCGACCCCC
>NC_069728.1:763493-765993 GCF_027358585.1 Pangasianodon hypophthalmus | reverse complement strand
CGCTCTATTTCTCGGCCCGGGAAAGTGCCAGAGCCTCGAGCGAGGGCTCGTTGGACTCGTCTCGGAGTGCTCTAGGCTCCCCTAGAGTTTGGTGAAGATTGGCGGCTCGCTCGCAAAGTTACGCCTCTTTGAGTTTCGGGCTCCGCGGAGGGCCCCGTTCCTCGGGCCCGCGGGGTCCCAGCGCCTCGGGGCCGGTCCGGTCCGTTGCGGGCAAGGGTCCTCGAGGTCCCGTTAAAGTTTGGCGTCGATGGGCCGCGCGGCTGCCGAGTTATCGAGCTCCAAAGCGGCAGAGGCCGTTTTACGCCGGGGTGGCAGAACCGGAGCTGGGAGAACCGGAGCGCGGTCGAGGCGGCGGAGGCGGCCGACCTAGGAGCGCCTCGGGCCGGCCACTTTTTTCGGATTTCCGCGCTCTATTACTCGGCCCCGGGAAGGCCCAGCGCCGCGTGCCATGGCTCGTTGGACGCGTCTCGGAGGCTTCTACGAGCCTCCGGAGTTTGGCGAAGATAGGCGGCTCGCTCGCAAAGTTATGAATTTTTAAATGTCGGGCCCCCTCAGACCCCCGTTTCACGGCGCCGCGGGGCCCCACCGGGGCGGGGGCGGCCTCCCTCGGTCCGTACCGTCCGCCCGAACGTCCGTGCAAAGTCTGACGAAATTTGCGCCAGCCCATCTCGAGTTATCAGCCTAAAAGTGCCTGGCCCCTGGTATAACCGACGCTACTTTTCGAAAAAATTTCAAAGTCCCACTTTTACGCCGGGGTGGACGAACCGGGGAGCCGTCCCGCGGTCGAGGAGCTCGAGCCGGCCGACTTGGGAGCGCCCTCGGTCGGCCACGAGTCGGGATTTCCCCCCGGCTGGAGGTACGGTTGCGCCAGTGGGTCTTCAGAGGGGTGCCGTCGGGATTTCAGGAGGCAGTAGCGACTCACGGGGGCCAAGCACTCTGGACTTTGTCATTTTCTCGCAAAGTCGCCGGAGCTCCGCGGCGGCGGCGGAGGCGGCCATTCCTGCCCGAGACGGAGCTCCCTTTTCGGGCTGAAACGCGCCTTTTCCCCCGCGGCCCATATCTCCGGAACCGTAGGGCCTAGAGGCGCGGGGCCGGTGTCGTTGGAAAGCCCAGAAGGAGCTCTTTCAGCGGGCGGGAGCGGCGCGCCCGTCCGCCGCCCCCCCCTCCCCGAGACGGGGCTCCCTTTTCGGCCTGAAACGCGCCTTTTCCCCCCGCGGCCCATATCTCCGGAACCGTAGGGCCTAGAGGCGCGGGGCTGGTGTCGTTGGAAAGCCCAGAAGGAGCTCTTTCGGCGGGTGGGAGCGGCGCGCCCGCCCGCCGCCGCGGCCGCCCTCCGCAGCCGCCTTTGCAGAAACAAAGTCCCCACTCTTACGCCGGGGTGGCAGAACCGGGGCCCGTCCTACCCCGCCGCTCGGCCGACCGCGAGCGCTCGTCCCGGGCTTCCCGGGCGGCTTCCCCGCTGCACGGAGGGTACGGTTGCGCCAGTGGGTGTGCAGAGGGGTGCCGTCGGGATTTCAGGAGGCAGTAGCGACTCACGGGGGCCAAGCACTCTGGACTTTGTCATTTTTTCTCGCAAAGTCGCCGGAGCTCCGCGGCGGCGGCGGCGGCCCTTCCTGCCCGAGACGGAGCTCCCTTTTCGGGCTGAAACGCGCCTTTTCCCCCGCGGCCCATATCTCCGGAACCGTAGGGCCTAGAGGCGCGGGGCTGGTGTCGTTGGAAAGCCCAGAAGGAGCTCTTTCGGCGGCTGGGAGCGGCGCGCCCGCCCGCCGCCGCCGCGGCCGCCCTCCGGAGCCGCCTTTGCAGAAACAAAGTCCCCACTCTTACGCCGGGGTGGCAGAACCGGGGCCCGTCCTACCCCGCCGCTTGGCCGACCGCGAGCGCTCGTCCCGGGCTTCCCGGGCGGCTTCCCCGCTGCACGGAGGGTACGGTTGCGCCAGTGGGTGTGCAGAGGGGTGCCGTCGGGATTTCAGGAGGCAGTAGCGACTCACGGGGGCCAAGCACTCTGGACTTTGTCATTTTTTCTCGCAAAGTCGCCGGAGCTCCGCGGCGGCGGCGGC
Source organism: Pangasianodon hypophthalmus (assembly GCF_027358585.1). NCBI lineage: Eukaryota > Metazoa > Chordata > Actinopteri > Siluriformes > Pangasiidae > Pangasianodon > Pangasianodon hypophthalmus. Next base: position 763,936 of record NC_069728.1, on the reverse strand, counting down.
GGCCCGTCCTGCCCGAGACGGAGCTCCCTTTTCGGGCTGAAACGCGCCTTTCCCCCCCGCGGCCCATATCTCCGGAACCGTAGGGCCTAGAGGCGCGGGGCTGGTGTCGTTGGAAAGCCCAGAAGGAGCTCTTTCAGCGGGTGGGAGCGGCGCGCCCGCCCGCCGCCGCCGCGGCCGCCCTCCGGAGCCGCCTTTGCAGAAACAAAGTCCCCACTCTTACGCCGGGGTGGCAGAACCGGGGCCCGTCCTACCCCGCCGCTCGGCCGACCGCGAGCGCTCGTCCCGGGCTTCCCGGGCGGCTTCCCCGCTGCACGGAGGGTACGGTTGCGCCAGTGGGTGTGCAGAGGGGTGCCGTCGGGATTTCAGGAGGCAGTAGCGACTCACGGGGGCCAAGCACTCTGGACTTTGTCATTTTTTCTCGCAAAGTCGCCGGAGCTCCGCGG
>NC_069728.1:750993-753493 GCF_027358585.1 Pangasianodon hypophthalmus | reverse complement strand
GTCGATGCGCCGCGCGGCTGCCGAGTTATCGAGCTCCAAAGTTCAAGTGCGCCTTTTTTTCCCCCCCGAGGCCGGGAGAACCGGAGCGCGGGCGAGGCGGCAGCGGCGGCCGACCTGGGAGCGCCTCGGGGCGGGCACTTTTTTTCGGATTTCCGCGCTCTATTTCTCGGCCCGGGAAAGTGCCAGAGCTTCGAGCGAGGGCTCGTTGGACTCGTCTCGGAGTGCTCTAGGCTCCCCTAGAGTTTGGTGAAGATAGGCGGCTCGCTCGCAAAGTTATGCCCCGTTAAGAATCGGGCTCCGCGGAGGGCCCCGTTCCTCGGGCCCGCGGGGTCCCAGCGCCTCGGGGCCGGTCTGGTTCGTTGCGGGCAAGGGTCCCGGACGTGCCTTTAAAGTTTGGCGTCGATGGGCCGCGCGGCTGCCGAGTTATCGCGCTCCAAAGCGGCAGAGGCCGTTTTACGCCGGGGTGGCAGAACCGTAGCTGGGAGAACCGGAGCGCGGTCGAGGCGGCGGAGGCGGCCGACCTAGGAGCGCCTCGGGCCGGCCACTTTTTTTCGGATTTCCGCCCTCTATTACTCGGCCCCGGGAAGGCCCAGCGCGGCCTGCCAGGGCTCGTTGGACGCCTCTCGGATGCTTCTACGACCCTCCGAGGTTTGGTGAAGATAGGCGGCTCGCTCGCAAAGTTATGCCCCGTTAAGTTTCGGGCTCCGCGGAGGGCCCCGTTCCTCGGGCCCGCGGGGTCCGAGCGCCTCGGGGCCGGTCCGGTTCGTTGCGGGCAAGGGTCCCGGACGTGCCTTTAAAGTTTGGCGTCGATGCGCCGCGCGGCTGCCGAGTTATCGAGCTCCAAAGTTCAAGTGCGCCTTTTTTTCCCCCCGGAGCCGGGAGAACCGCAGCGCGGGCGAGGCGGCGGAGGCGGCCGACCTGGGAGCGCCTCGTGCCGGCCACTTTTTTTCGGATTTCCGCGCTCTATTTCTCGGCCCGGGAAAGTGCCAGAGCCTCGAGCGAGGGCTCGTTGGACTCGTCTCGGAGTGCTCTAGGCTCCCCTAGAGTTTGGTGAAGATTGGCGGCTCGCTCGCAAAGTTACGCCTCTTTGAGTTTCGGGCTCCGCGGAGGGCCCCGTTCCTCGGGCCCGCGGGGTCCCAGCGCCTCGGGGCCGGTCCGGTCCGTTGCGGGCAAGGGTCCTCGAGGTCCCGTTAAAGTTTGGCGTCGATGGGCCGCGCGGCTGCCGAGTTATCGAGCTCCAAAGCGGCAGAGGCCGTTTTACGCCGGGGTGGCAGAACCGGAGCTGGGAGAACCGGAGCGCGGTCGAGGCGGCGGAGGCGGCCGACCTAGGAGCGCCTCGGGCCGGCCACTTTTTTCGGATTTCCGCGCTCTATTACTCGGCCCCGGGAAGGCCCAGCGCCGCGTGCCATGGCTCGTTGGACGCGTCTCGGAGGCTTCTACGAGCCTCCGGAGTTTGGCGAAGATAGGCGGCTCGCTCGCAAAGTTATGAATTTTTAAATGTCGGGCCCCCTCAGACCCCCGTTTCACGGCGCCGCGGGGCCCCACCGGGGCGGGGGCGGCCTCCCTCGGTCCGTACCGTCCGCCCGAACGTCCGTGCAAAGTCTGACGAAATTTGCGCCAGCCCATCTCGAGTTATCAGCCTAAAAGTGCCTGGCCCCTGGTATAACCGACGCTACTTTTCGAAAAAATTTCAAAGTCCCACTTTTACGCCGGGGTGGACGAACCGGGGAGCCGTCCCGCGGTCGAGGAGCTCGAGCCGGCCGACTTGGGAGCGCCCTCGGTCGGCCACGAGTCCCGATTTCCCCCCGGCTGGAGGTACGGTTGCGCCAGTGGGTCTTCAGAGGGGTGCCGTCGGGATTTCAGGAGGCAGTAGCGACTCACGGGGGCCAAGCACTCTGGACTTTGTCATTTTCTCGCAAAGTCGCCGGAGCTCCGCGGCGGCGGCGGAGGCGGCCATTCCTGCCCGAGACGGAGCTCCCTTTTCGGGCTGAAACGCGCCTTTTCCCCCGCGGCCCATATCTCCGGAACCGTAGGGCCTAGAGGCGCGGGGCCGGTGTCGTTGGAAAGCCCAGAAGGAGCTCTTTCAGCGGGCGGGAGCGGCGCGCCCGTCCGCCGCCCCCCCCTCCCCGAGACGGGGCTCCCTTTTCGGCCTGAAACGCGCCTTTTCCCCCCGCGGCCCATATCTCCGGAACCGTAGGGCCTAGAGGCGCGGGGCTGGTGTCGTTGGAAAGCCCAGAAGGAGCTCTTTCGGCGGGTGGGAGCGGCGCGCCCGCCCGCCGCCGCGGCCGCCCTCCGGAGCCGCCTTTGCAGAAACAAAGTCCCCACTCTTACGCCGGGGTGGCAGAACCGGGGCCCGTCCTACCCCGCCGCTCGGCCGACCGCGAGCGCTCGTCCCGGGCTTCCCGGGCGGCTTCCCCGCTGCACGGAGGGTACGGTTGCGCCAGTGGGTGTGCAGAGGGGTGCCGTCGGGATTTCGGGAGGCAGTAGCGACTCACGGGGG
>NC_069728.1:738493-740993 GCF_027358585.1 Pangasianodon hypophthalmus | reverse complement strand
AAGTGCGCCTTTTTTTCCCCCCGGAGCCGGGAGAACCGCAGCGCGGGCGAGGCGGCGGAGGCGGCCGACCTGGGAGCGCCTCGTGCCGGCCACTTTTTTTCGGATTTCCGCGCTCTATTTCTCGGCCCGGGAAAGTGCCAGAGCCTCGAGCGAGGGCTCGTTGGACTCGTCTCGGAGTGCTCTAGGCTCCCCTAGAGTTTGGTGAAGATTGGCGGCTCGCTCGCAAAGTTACGCCTCTTTGAGTTTCGGGCTCCGCGGAGGGCCCCGTTCCTCGGGCCCGCGGGGTCCCAGCGCCTCGGGGCCGGTCCGGTCCGTTGCGGGCAAGGGTCCTCGAGGTCCCGTTAAAGTTTGGCGTCGATGGGCCGCGCGGCTGCCGAGTTATCGAGCTCCAAAGCGGCAGAGGCCGTTTTACGCCGGGGTGGCAGAACCGGAGCTGGGAGAACCGGAGCGCGGTCGAGGCGGCGGAGGCGGCCGACCTAGGAGCGCCTCGGGCCGGCCACTTTTTTCGGATTTCCGCGCTCTATTACTCGGCCCCGGGAAGGCCCAGCGCCGCGTGCCATGGCTCGTTGGACGCGTCTCGGAGGCTTCTACGAGCCTCCGGAGTTTGGCGAAGATAGGCGGCTCGCTCGCAAAGTTATGAATTTTTAAATGTCGGGCCCCCTCAGACCCCCGTTTCACGGCGCCGCGGGGCCCCACCGGGGCGGGGGCGGCCTCCCTCGGTCCGTACCGTCCGCCCGAACGTCCGTGCAAAGTCTGACGAAATTTGCGCCAGCCCATCTCGAGTTATCAGCCTAAAAGTGCCTGGCCCCTGGTATAACCGACGCTACTTTTCGAAAAAATTTCAAAGTCCCACTTTTACGCCGGGGTGGACGAACCGGGGAGCCGTCCCGCGGTCGAGGAGCTCGAGCCGGCCGACTTGGGAGCGCCCTCGGTCGGCCACGAGTCCCGATTTCCCCCCGGCTGGAGGTACGGTTGCGCCAGTGGGTCTTCAGAGGGGTGCCGTCGGGATTTCAGGAGGCAGTAGCGACTCACGGGGGCCAAGCACTCTGGACTTTGTCATTTTCTCGCAAAGTCGCCGGAGCTCCGCGGCGGCGGCGGAGGCGGCCATTCCTGCCCGAGACGGAGCTCCCTTTTCGGGCTGAAACGCGCCTTTTCCCCCGCGGCCCATATCTCCGGAACCGTAGGGCCTAGAGGCGCGGGGCCGGTGTCGTTGGAAAGCCCAGAAGGAGCTGTTTCAGCGGGCGGGAGCGGCGCGCCCGTCCGCCGCCCCCCCCTCCCCGAGACGGGGCTCCCTTTTCGGCCTGAAACGCGCCTTTTCCCCCCGCGGCCCATATCTCCGGAACCGTAGGGCCTAGAGGCGCGGGGCTGGTGTCGTTGGAAAGCCCAGAAGGAGCTCTTTCGGCGGGTGGGAGCGGCGCGCCCGCCCGCCGCCGCGGCCGCCCTCCGGAGCCGCCTTTGCAGAAACAAAGTCCCCACTCTTACGCCGGGGTGGCAGAACCGGGGCCCGTCCTACCCCGCCGCTCGGCCGACCGCGAGCGCTCGTCCCGGGCTTCCCGGGCGGCTTCCCCGCTGCACGGAGGGTACGGTTGCGCCAGTGGGTGTGCAGAGGGGTGCCGTCGGGATTTCGGGAGGCAGTAGCGACTCACGGGGGCCAAGCACTCTGGACTTTGTCATTTTTTGTCATTCGCTGGTAGATCGGAACACGAGACCCGCCTGGGGTAGGCGCCTGCCCGGCCTCCTCGGAGGCCGCTATGGGCACGGCAGTTCCTCCCCGCCCTGCGGGTTCGCCTCCGACGGTTTCGGTGGGGGAAGGCACGAACGGTCGAATTTCGTTCCGCAACCCAACCAACCCCCCCCCCCCGACCGTCGACCCATCAGAGGGAGTCGTAGACGGCCGGTCCTCATGCTTCTCGCTCCGAAGTTGGCCCGAAAACCACGGGCGGCTTCCTGTCCCCGGCGCGATCGTCCGTCCAGGTCACTCGCCGTCGCGGGGGCAAGAGGCCCGCCCGGAAATCACGGCTCTTTCCCGGTTACGTCCGGTCCGTTGTCTCCCGCGCCCGCGTGAGACGGAAAGAACAGGGAAAAAAAAAAAAGCGCCCCCGCGCCAACGCTCCCGCTCCCGCCCCTCGCCTCGTGGGGCGAGGGAGCCGCGGCGCGACCCCGAACCTCTTGTGCTCGGCGCTACCTGGTTGATCCTGCCAGTAACATATGCTTGTCTCAAAGATTAAGCCATGCAGGTCTAAGTGCACACGGACGGTACAGTGAAACTGCGAATGGCTCATTAAATCAGTTATGGTTCCTTTGATCGCTCCACACGTTACTCGGATAACTGTGGTAATTCCAGAGCTAATACATGCAAACGAGCGCTGACCCTCCTCTCCCTCCCCGGGGAGCTGGGGGGGATGCGTGCATTTATCAGACCCAAAACCCATCCGGGGGGTCTTGGGCCCCCCGGCCGCTTTGGTGACTCTAGATAACCTCGGGCCGATCGCGCGCCCTC